>NC_060185.1:572035-635054 GCF_021184085.1 Oncorhynchus gorbuscha
TGTAGGGCTGTGGGACACCACTTTCCCTTTATAATGCAATGTCAAAAGTAGTACACTATACAGGGCCTTGGTCAAAAGTACTACACTATACAGGGCCTGGTCAAAAGTAAAACACTATACAGGGCCCTGGTCAAAAGTACTACACTATACAGGGCCCTGGTCAAAAGTACTACACTTTACAGGGCCTGGTCAAAAGTAGAACACTATACAGGGCCCTGGTCAAAAGTACTACACTATACAGGGCCCTGGTCAAAAGTAGTACACTTTACAGGGCCCTGGTCAAAAGTAGTACACTATACAGGGCCCTGGTCAAAAGTAGTATGAATTCCATGCTGTCACAGTTACCAGCCCTTTCAAGCTTAACATCCTTATCATTTATCGCCCTCCAGGTTCCCTCGGAGAGTTCATCAATGAGCTTGATGCCTTGATAAGCTCCTTTCCTGAGGACGGCTCACCTCTCACAGTTCTGGGCGACTTTAACCTCCCCACGTCTACCTTTGACTCATTCCTCTCTGCCTCCTTCTTTCCACTCCTCTCCTCTTTTGACCTCACCCTCTCACCTTCCCCCCTACTCACAAGGCAGGCAATACGCTCGACCTCATCTTTACTAGATGCTGTTCTTCCACTAACCTCATTGCAACTCCCCTCCAAGTCTCCGACCACTACCTTGTATCCTTTTCCCTCTCGCTCTCATCCAACATCCAAGGTTCCCATAAGGTACACATGAAGGTTCCCATAAGGTACACATGAAGGTTCCCATAAGGTACACATGAAGGTTCCCATAAGGTACACATGAAGGTTCCCATAAGATACACATGAAGGTTCCCATAAGATACACATGCCGGTTCCCATAAGGTACACATGAAGGTTACCATAAGGTACACATAAAGGTTACCATAAGGTACCATCATGTTCCATAAGGTACCATCATGTTCCATAAGGTACACATGAAGGTTCCATAAGGTACCATCATGTTCCATAAGGTACACATGAAGGTTCCATAAGGTACCATCATGTTCCATAAGGTACACATGCAGGTTCCCATAAGGTACACATGAAGGTTACCATAAGGTACACATGAAGGTTCCATAAGGTACCATCATGTTCCATAAGGTACACATGAAGGTTCCATAAGGTACCATCATGTTCCATAAGGTACCATCATGTTCCATAAGGTACACATGAAGGTTCCATAAGGTACACAGGAAGGTTCCATAAGGTACACAGGAAGGTTCCATAAGGTACCCATGAGGTACACATGAAGGTACACAGGAAGGTTCCATAAGGTACACATGAAGGTACACAGGAAGGTTCCATAAGGTACCATAAGGTTCCATAAGGTACCATCATTTTCCATAAGGTACACATAAGCAATGTTTTCTGGAAAAAAAAACACAAATGTGAGAAATGTGTGGATATAGCGAATATATCCAAGCTGGTTGAGTGTCTGAAAGCTTGGTTCACACTGTTCCTGTTCATGAGTCATCAGTGACGGTGATACCATGTCATTGCTCACTCCCAGACAACACAGCAGTTCTGTGACGGAGCTGTGTGGCAGGAGAAGGTAGACCACTATTAACAGACTGTGTGTGGGAGCCACAATGTTCAACCATACTAACTACAGTGGGAATAAATAGGATGTGAACCCTTTCGAATTACCTGGATTTCTGCATAAAATGTTATCTGATCTTCATCTAAGTCACAACAATAGACAAACACAGTCTGCATAAACTAATAACACACAAACAATTATAATTTTTCATGTCTTTATTGAACACACCGTGTAAACATTCACAGTGCAGGTTGGAAAAAGTATGTGAACCCTTGGATTTAATAACTGGCTGACGCTCCTTTGGCAGCAATAACCTCAACCAAACGTTTTCTGTAGATGCGGATCAGACCTGCCCAATGGTCAGGAGGAATTCTGGACCCTTCCTCTTTACAGAACTGTTTCAGTACCACAATATTCTTGGGTTGGCTGGTTTTGAACCGTTCTCTTGAGGTCATGCCACAGCATCTTAATCGGGTTGAGGTCAGGACTGACTGGACCACTCCAGAAGGCATATTTTCTTCTGTTGAAGCCATTCTGTTGTTGATTTACTTCTGTCTTTTGGGTTGCTGTCCTGTTGCATCACCTAACATCTGTTGAGCTTCAATTGGCGGACAGATAGCCTTACATTCTCCTGCAAAATGTCTTGATAAACATGGGAATTCATTTTTCTGTCAATGATAGCAAGCTGTCCAGGCAGCAAAGCAGCCCCAAACCATGATGCTCCCTCCACCATACTTTACAGTTGGGATGAGGTTTTGATATTGGTGTGCTGTGCCTTTTTTGTACACTCATAGTGTTGTGTTGTGTGTTCCTTCCAAACAACAAAACTTTACTTTAATCTGTCCAGGTGCTCTTTTGCAAACTTCAGACGTGCAGCAATTTTGGGGGGAACAGCAGTGACTTCTACCATGGTGTCCTCACATGAACACCATTCTTGTTTAGTGTTTTACTGTACGTATTGTCGACTCATCCACTATAACAGACAGTGTGGGAGCCATGTCCACTATAACAGACAGTGTGGGAGCCATGTCCACTATAACAGACAGTATGGGAGCCATGTCCACTATAACAGACAGTGTGGGAGCCATGTCCACTATAACAGACAGTGTGGGAGCCATGTCCACTATAACAGTCAGTGTGGGAGCCATGTCCACTATAACAGACAGTATGGGAGCCATGTCCACTATAACAGACAGTGTGGGAGCCATGTCCACTATAACAGACAGTGTGGGAGCCATGTCCACTATAACAGACAGTATGGGAGCCATGTCCACTATAACAGACAGTGTGGGAGCCATGCCCACTATAGCAGATAGTATGGGAGCCACGTCCACTATAACAGACAGTGTGGGAGCCATGTCCACTATAACAGACAGTGTGGGAGCCATGTCCACTATAACAGACAGTATGGGAGCCATGTCCACAATAACAGACAGTGTGGGAGCCATGTCCACTATAACAGACAGTGTGGGACCCATGTCCACTATAACAGATAGTATGGGAGCCATGTCCACTATAACCGACGGTATGGGAGCCATGTCCACTATAACAGACAGCGTGGGAGCCATGTCCACTATAACAGACAGTGTGGGAGCCATCTCCACTATAACAGACAGTATGGGAGCCATGTCCACTATAACAGACAGTGTGGGAGCCATGTCCTCTATAACAGACAGTGTGGGAGCCATGTCCACTATAACAGACAATGTGGGAGCCATGCCCACTATAACAGACAGTGTGGGAGCAATGCCCACAATAATAGACAGTGTGGGAGCCATGTCCATTATAACAGACAGTGTGGGAGCCATGTCCACTATAACAGACAGTGTGGGAGCCATGTCCACTATAACATGTCCACTATAACAGACATTGTGGGAGCCATGTCCACTATAACAGACAGTATGGGAGCCATGTCCACAATAACAGACAGTGTGGGAGCCATGTCCACTATAACAGACAGTGTGGGAGCCATGTCCACTATAACAGACAGTATGGGAGCCATGTCCACAATAACAGACAGTATGGGAGCCATGTCCACTATAACAGACAGTATGGGAGCCATGTCCACTATAACAGACAGTATGGGAGCCATGTCCACTATAACAGACAGTATGGGAGCCATGTCCACTATAACAGACAGTGTGGGAGCCATGTCCACTATAGCAGACAGTATGGGAGCCATGTCCACAATAACAGACAGTATGGGAGCCATGTCCACTATAACAGACAGTATGGGAGCCATGTCCACAATAACAGACAGTGTGGGAGCCATGTCCACTATAACAGACAGTATGGGAGCCATGTCCACTATAACAGACAGTATGGGAGCCATGTGCACTATAACAGACACTGTGGGAGCCATGTCCACTATAACAGACAGTATGGGAGCCATGTCCACTATAGGAGACAGTATGGGAGCCATGTCCACTATAACATGTCCACAATAACAGACAGTATGGGAGCCATGTCCACTATAACAGACAGTGTGGGAGCCATGTCCACTATAACAGACAGTGTGGGAGCCATGTCCACTATAACAGACAGTATGGGAATAATGTCCACTATAACAGACAGTATGGGAGCCATGTCCACTATAACAGACAGTATGGGAGCCATGTCCACTATAACAGACAGTGTGGGAGCCATGTCCACTATAACAGACAGTGTGGGAGCCATGTCCACTATAGCAGACAGTATGGGAGCCATGTCCACAATAACAGACAGTATGGGAGCCATGTCCACTATAACAGACAGTATGGGAGTCATGTCCACAATAACAGACAGTGTGGGAGCCATGTCCACTATAACAGACAGTATGGGAGCCATGTCCACTATAGCAGACAGTATGGGAGCCATGTCCACTATAACATGTCCACAATAACAGACAGTATGGGAGCCATGTCCACTGTAACAGACAGTGTGGGAGCCATGTCCACTATAACAGACAGTGTGGGAGCCATGTCCACTATAACAGACAGTGTGGGAGCCATGTCCACTATAGCAGACAGTATGGGAGCCATGTCCACAATAACAGACAGTATGGGAGCCATGTCCACTATAACAGACAGTATGGGAGCCATGTCCACAATAACAGACAGTGTGGGAGCCATGTCCACTATAACAGACAGTATGGGAGCCATGTCCACTATAACAGACAGTATGGGAGCCATGTCCACTATAGCAGACAGTATGGGAGCCATGTCCACTATAACATGTCCACAGTAACAGACAGTATGGGAGCCATGTCCACTGTAACAGACAGTGTGGGAGCCATGTCCACTATAACAGACAGTATGGGAGCCATGTCCACTATAACAGACAGTGTGGGAGCCATGCCCACTATAACAGACAGTGTGGGAGCCATGTCCACTATAACAGACAGTGTGGGAGCCATGTCCACTATAACAGACAGTATGGGAGCCATGTCCACTATAACAGACAGTATGGGAGCCATGTCCACTATAACAGACAGTATGGGAGCCATGTCCACTATAACAGACAGTGTGGGAGCCATGTCCACTATAACAGACAGTATGGGAGCCATGTCCACTATAACAGTCAGTGTGGGAGCCATGTCCACTATAACAGACAGTATGGGAGCCATGTCCACTATAACAGTCAGTGTGGGAGCCATGTCCACTATAACAGACAGTGCAAATAATTTGAAATGCCTTATATTAAGCAAACCAGATGGCACAATTTGTATTTAAAATGTAAATGCTGTCAAAAATAGAAATAGTAAAGTAAAGTACAGATACCTGCTAGCCTGATTTGTTGACGGAGGAAAACAAAAAATTGACGTAAATAAAGCTAGTTAACGAAGCTGTCAGGTTTGGCTAGCTAACGAAGATATCAGGTTTGGCTTGCTAACGAACATGTCAAATTTGGCTAGCTAACGAAGCTGTCAGATTTGGCTAGCTAACGAAGCTGTCAGATTTGGCTAGCTAACGAAGCTGTCAGATTTGGCTAGCTAACGAAGCTGTCAGATTTGGCTAGCTAACGAAGCTGTCAGATTTGGCTAGCTAACGAAGCTGTCAGATTTCTCTATGGACGTACATTACCATCTCTCCCACACACTGTCCCAAATGGCACCCTGCTCCATTTAAAGTGAAATACTTCTGACCAGGGCCCATAGGTAATAGGGCGCCATTTGAGACACAGACACTTGGTCATCTCTCCTTTTCAGACTTTGTCTTGAAAACCATGGAATTATAGGCTATCTAGCACTAACATATGGCCAGAACCTTAATGTCCACAGATGGAAGTCACAACTCTAAACAATGCAACATTCTCTTTGTTTATCCCGAGCGTTCCGGACTGGGGAACATAGGCAAGCATTGACTGACAACCCTAAGCAAATGAGGACCTACAAAGTGCTCTGCTCCTTCTCTGGTTCCCTCAGTAACACGTGAAAGTGAATGTGAGTCCCAAATGACACCCTATTACCTATGGGCTCTGGTCAGAAGTATTGCAGTATATAGGAAAAAGTGTGTTATTTGGGATGCACCCTAAATGTGTTCACCAGACCCAAACCACAGCCTCTTGTCATCGATCAGCTTCTGTAGAGAGACAAAACGAGGGAATCCAAACTAACAAGATAAATAAAGGTTAAATAAAAACAGGGAATAAAATGCCTCTTACTGTTTTCAACGTCTTTGTTCCAGCCCAGTGAGGTCGATTCATAGATTTCTCCATTCTTAAACTTTTAGATTTGTGTGTATTGTTAGATACTCCTGCACCGTTGGAGCTAGGAACACAAGCATTTCGCAAGCATTTCGCTACACTCGCAATAACATCTGCTAAATATGTGTATGTGACAAGTAACATTTGATTTGATTCCTCAGAGCCTGGTTCCTCTCTAGGTTTCTTCCTAAATTTGGCCTTTCTAGGGAGTTTTTTCTAGCCACCGTGCTTCCACATCTGCATTGCTTGCTGTTTGGGGTTTTAGGCTGGGTTCCTCCACTTTGTGACATCGGCTGATGTAGAAAGGGCTTTATAAAGAAATATGATTTGATTCCTTCAACTAAAGAATCAACAAAGATCCAATCTGCATTGACATGAGCTCACATTCTCTCTCTCTGTCTCTCTTTCTTTCTCTGTATCTCAATATTCCTGTCTCTGTCTGTCTGTCTGTCTGTCCGTCCGTCTGTCAGTCTGTCAGTCCGTCCGTCCGTCCGTCCGTCTGTCCGTCTGTCAGTCTGTCATTGAGATGCGGTGGACAATGCTAATGGTGTTTAACATTATGCAATACAGTGCTTTGCAAAAGTATTTACTCCCCTTGGAATTGTTCCTATTTTGTTGCATTACAACCTGTAATTTAAATGGATTTTTATTTGGATTCCATGTAATGGACATACACAAAATAGTCCAAATTGGTGAATGTGAAAAGTTGTGCGTGCATATGTATTCACCCCCTTTGCTATGAAGCCCCTAAATAAGATCTGGTGCAGCCGATTACCTCCAGAAGCAACATAATTAGTTAAATAAAGACCACCTGTGTGCAATCTAATTGTCACATGATCTGTCACATGATGTCATTATATATACACCTGTTCTGAAAGGCCCCATAGTCTAAGCAAGGGGCACCACCAAGCAAGCTGCATCATGAAGACCAAGGAGTTCTCCAAACAGGTCAGGGACAAAGTTGTGGAGAACTATTGATCAGGGTTGGGTTACAAAAAAATATCAGAAACTTTGAACATCCCACAGAGCACCATCAAATCCATTATTAAAAAAATTAAAGAATATGGCACCACAACAAACCTGCCAAGAGAGGGCCGCCCACCAAATCTCACAGACCAGGCATGGAGGGAATTAATCAGAGAGGAAGCAAAGAGACCAACAATAACCCCGATGGAGCTGCAAAGCTCCACAGTGGAGATTGGAGTATCTGTCCATAGGACCACTTTAAGCCATACGCTCCACAGAGCTGGGCTTTACGGAAGAATGGGTAGAAAAAAATAAGCAAACATGTTTTGTGTTTGCCAAAATGAATGTGGGAGACTCCACAAACATATGGAGGAAGGTACTCTGGTCAGATGAAACTAAAATAGAGCTTTTTGGCCATCAGGAAAAATGCTATGTCTGGCGCAAACCCAACACCTCTCATCACCCCAAGAACAACATCCCCACAGTGAAGCATGGTGGTGGCAGCATCATGCTGTGGGGATGTTTTTCCATCGACAGGGACTGGGAAACTGGTCAGAATTGAAGGAATGATGGATGGCGCTAAATACAGGCAAATGTTTGAGGGAAACCTGTTTCAGTCTTCCAGAGATTTGAGACTGGGACTGAGGTTCACCTTCCAGCAAGACAATGACACTAAGCATGCTGCTAAAGCAACACTCGAGTGGTTTAAGGGGAAACATTTAAATGTCTTAGAGTGGCCTCGTCAAATCCCAGACCTCAATCCAATTGAGAATCTGTGGTATGACTTAAAAATAGCTGTAAACCAGCGGAACCCATCCAACTTGAAGGAGCTGGAGCAGTTTTGCCTTGAAGAATGGTCAAAAATCCCAGTGGCTAGATGTGCCAAGCTTATAGAGACATACCCCCAGAGACTGTCAGCTGTAATTGCTGCAGAAGGTGACTCTACAAAGTGTTGACTTGGGGGTGAACCGTTATGGACACTCAAGGTTTCTGTTTTTTGTTTTTGTTTTTATTTCTTGCTTGTTTCACAATAAAACATATTTTGCATCTTCAAAGTGTCAAGCATGTTGTTTATTAAATCAAATGATACAACCCCCCAAAAAATGCATTTGATTTCCAGGTTGTAAGGCAACAAAATAGAAAAAATGTGAATACTGAATACTTTCGCAAGCCACTGTACATCTGCTCCAGGCCTTGATGGCAGGCTGATTGGCCCATTCTAACCATAGTATCTCTTCTCTACTCTTTTCCTTGAATGTAAAAAGCTGTGGCAATAAGGGGTATTGGCCATGAATAGGCACATTAATGGAGAGAAACAGGCCCAATCATGCTTCTCATTAAGAGAGAGAGACAGGCCTAATCATGCTTCTCATTAAGAGAGAGAGACAGGCCTAATCATGCTTCTCATTAAGAGAGAGAGACAGGCCTAATCATGCTTCTCATTAAGAGAGAGAGACAGGCCTAATCATGTTTCTCATTAAGAGAGACAGGCCTAATCATGCTTCTCATTAAGAGAGAGAGACAGGCCTAATCATGCTTCTCATTAAGAGAGAGACAGGCCTAATCATGCTTCTCATTAAGAGAGAGAGACAGGCCTAATCATGCTTCTCATTAAGAGAGAGAGACAGGCCTAATCATGCTTCTCATTAAGAGAGAGAGACAGGCCTAATCATGCTTCTCATTAAGAGAGAGAGACAGGCCTAATCATGCTTCTCATTAAGAGAGAGAGACAGGCCTAATCATGTTTCTCATTAAGAGAGACAGGCCTAATCATGCTTCTCATTAAGAGAGAGAGACAGGCCTAATCATGCTTCTCATTAAGAGAGAGAGACAGGCCTAATCATGCTTCTCATTAAGAGAGAGAGACAGGCCTAATCATGCTTCTCATTAAGAGACAGGCCTAATCATGCTTCTCATTAAGAGAGAGAGACAGGCCTAATCATGCTTCTCATTAAGAGAGAGACAGGCCTAATCATGTTTCTCATTAAGAGAGAGACAGGCCTAATCATGCTTGTCATTAAGAGAGAGAGACAGGCCTAATCATGTTTCTCATTAAGAGAGAGAGACAGGCCTAATCATGCTTCTCATTAAGAGAGAGACAGGCCTAATCATGTTTCTCAATAAGAGAGAGACAGGCCTAATCATGCTTGTCATTAAGAGAGAGAGACAGGCCTAATCATGTTTCTCATTAAGAGAGAGAGACAGGCCTAATCACAGGCCTAATCATGCTTCTCATTAAAGAGAGACAGGCCTAATCATGCTTCTCATTAAGAGAGAGACAGGCCTAATCATGCTTCTCATTAAGAGAGAGAGACAGGCCTAATCATGCTTCTCATTAAGAGAGAGACAGGCCTAATCATGTTTCTCATTAAGAGAGAGACAGGCCTAATCATGCTTGTCATTAAGAGAGAGAGACAGGCCTAATCATGTTTCTCATTAAGAGAGAGACAGGCCTAATCATGCTTCTCATTAAGAGAGAGACAGGCCTAATCATGCTTCTCATTAAGAGAGAGAGACAGGCCTAATCATGTTTCTCATTAAGAGAGAGACAGGCCTAATCATGCTTGTCATTAAGAGAGAGAGACAGGCCTAATCATGTTTCTCATTAAGAGAGAGACAGGCCTAATCATGCTTCTCATTAAGAGAGAGAGACAGGCCTAATCATGCTTCTCATTAAGAGAGAGACAGGCCTAATCATGTTTCTCATTAAGAGAGAGACAGGCCTAATCATGCTTGTCATTAAGAGAGAGAGACAGGCCTAATCATGTTTCTCATTAAGAGAGAGAGACAGGCCTAATCATGCTTCTCATTAAGAGAGAGACAGGCCTAATCATGCTTCTCATTAAGAGAGAGACAGGCCTAATCATGCTTCTCATTAAGAGAGAGAGACAGGCCTAATCATGCTTCTCATTAAGAGAGAGACAGGCCTAATCATGCTTCTCATTAAGAGAGAGACAGGCCTAATCATGCTTCTCATTAAGAGAGAGACAGGCCTAATCATGTTTCTCATTAAGAGAGAGACAGGCCTAATCATGCTTCTCATTAAGAGAGAGACAGGCCTAATCATGCTTCTCATTAGAGAGAGAGACAGGCCTAATCATGTTTCTCATTAAGAGAGAGAGACAGGCCTAATCATGCTTCTCATTAAGAGAGAGAGACAGGCCTAATCATGCTTCTCATTAAGAGAGAGACAGGCCTAATCATGCTTCTCATTAAGAGAGAGACAGGCCTAATCATGCTTCTCATTAAGAGAGAGACAGGCCTAATCATGTTTCTCATTAGAGAGAGGCCTAATCATGACAGGCCTAATCATGCTTCTCATTAAGAGAGAGACAGGCCTAATCATGCTTCTCATTAAGAGAGAGACAGGCCTAATCATGCTTCTCATTAGAGAGAGAGACAGGCCTAATCATGCTTCTCATTAGAGAGAGAGACAGGCCTAATCATGCTTCTCATTAGAGAGAGAGACAGGCCTAATCATCAGGCCTAATCATGCTTCTCATTAAGAGAGAGACAGGCCTAATCATGCTTCTCATTAAGAGAGAGAGACAGGCCTAATCATGCTTCTCATTAAGAGAGAGACAGGCCTAATCATGTTTCTCATTAAGAGAGAGAGACAGGCCTAATCATGCTTCTCATTAAGAGAGAGACAGGCCTAATCATGTTTCTCATTAAGAGAGAGAAAGGCCTAATCATGCTTCTCATTAAGAGAGAGACAGGCCTAATCATGCTTGTCATTAAGAGAGAGACAGGCCTAATCATGTTTCTCATTAAGAGAGAGAGACAGGCCTAATCATGTTTCTCATTAAGAGAGAGAGACAGGCCTAATCATGCTTCTCATTAAGAGAGAGAGACAGGCCTAATCATGCTTCTCATTAAGAGAGAGACAGGCCTAATCATGCTTCTCATTAAGAGAGAAAGACAGGCCTAATCATGCTTCTCATTAAGAGAGAGAGACAGGCCTAATCATGCTTCTCATTAAGAGAGAGAGACAGGCCTAATCATGCTTCTCATTAAGAGAGAGAGACAGGCCTAATCATGCTTCTCATTAAGAGAGAGAGACAGGCCTAATCATGCTTCTCATTAAGAGAGAGAGACAGGCCTAATCATGTTTCTCATTAAGAGAGAGAGACAGGCCTAATCATGCTTCTCATTAAGAGAGAGAGACAGGCCTAATCATGCTTCTCATTAAGAGAGAGAGACAGGCCTAATCATGCTTCTCATTAAGAGAGAGAGACAGGCCTAATCATGCTTCTCATTAAGAGAGAGTGTCCAGCTTTGGCTCCCCCTCTGCTGGCAAACCTGCTGCTGGCAAACGCCCTTCACTCATCAACTGGTCTCATCATCATTACACACACCTGGTTCCAATCCCCACTCTATCACTGTATATATACTCCCTCTGTCATTTGTTTTTGTCAGTCATTGTAAATGTTGCTTGTTTTCCTGAGAGGAAACTCTCCTACTAGTCCTGAAAAATGTATTATTTTGCATTTTGGGTTTCGAACCACTGCAGTAATATGGCTACAGGTTAATCTGCCTCACCTTAAGCCCATTCATTTGGCTGCCTTTCGTTCCAGTTCTCTGCTGCCTGTGACTGGAACAAATTGCAAAAATAGCTGAAGTTGGAGACTTTTATCTTCCTCACCAACTTCAAACATCTGCTATCTGAGCAGCTAACCGATCGCTGCAACTGTACATAGTCCATCGGTAAATAGCCCACCCAATTTTACATACCTCATCCCCACACTGTTTATATTAATTTACTTTTCTGCTCTTTTGCACACCAATATCTCTACCTGTACATGACCATCTGATCATTTATCACTCCAGTGTTAATCTGATAAATTGTAATTATTCTCCTACCTCCTCATGCCTTTTGCACACAATGTATATATACTTTTTTTCTACTGTGTTATTAACTTGTTAATTGTTTACTCGGCAGGGTAGCCTAGTGGTTAGAGCATTGGACTAGTAACTGAAAGGTTGCAATTTCACATTCCCAAGCTGACACGGCACAAAATCTGTCGTTCTCCCCCTGAACAGGCAGTTAACCCACTGTTCCAAGGCTGTCATTGAAAATAAGAATTTGTTCTTAACTGACTTGCCTAGTAAAATAAAAAATAAACTCCATGTGTAACTCTGTTGTTTTTGTCACACTGCTATGCTTTATCTTGGCCAGGTCGCAGTTGCAAATGAGAACTTGTTCTCAACTAGCCTATCTGGTTAAATAAAGGTGTTCTCAACTAGCCTATCTGGTTAAATAAAGGTGTTCTCAACTAGCCTATCTGGTTAAATAAAGGTGTTCTCAACTAGCCTACCTGGTTAAATAAAGGTGTTCTCAACTAGCCTACCTGGTTAAATAAAGGTGTTCTCAACTAGCCTACCTGGTTAAATAAAGGTGTTCTCAACTAGCCTACCTGGTTAAATAAAGGTGTTCTCAACTAGCCTACCTGGTTAAATGAAAGGTGTTCTCAACTAGCCTACCTGGTTAAATAAAGGTGTTCTCAACTAGCCTACCTGGTTAAATAAAGGTGTTCTCAACTAGCCTACCTGGTTAAATAAAGGTGTTTCTCAACTAGCCTACCAGGATAAATAAAGGTGTTCTCAACTAGCCTACCTGGTTAAATAAAGGTGTTCTCAACTAGCCTACCTGGTTAAATAAAGGTGTTCTCAACTAGCCTACCTGGTTAAATAAAGGTGTTCTCTAACTGGTTAAATAAAGGTGTTCTCAACTAGCCTACCTGGTTAAATAAAGGTGTTCTCAACTAGCCTATCTGGTTAAATAAAGGTGTTCTCAACTAGCCTATCTGGTTAAATAAAGGTGTTCTCAACTAGCTGGTTAAATAAAGGTGTTAACTAGCCTATCTGGTTAAATAAAGGTGTTCTCAACTAGCCTATCTGGTTAAATAAAGGTGTTCTCAACTAGCCTATCTGGTTAAATAAAGGTGTTCTCAACTAGCCTACCTGGTTAAATAAAAGTGAAAAAAAATCATAATAAAAATAATCTTGTGGGAAGCTGCTATAGACCACTAAGTGCTAACAGTCATATGTGTGAAATGCTTGATAATGTATGTGATATCAACAGAGAAGTATATTTTCTGTGTGATTTAAATATTGACTGGCTATCATCAAGCTGCCCACTCAGGAAAAAACTTGAAACTCTTACCAGTGCCTGCAACCTGGATCAGGTTATCAGTCAACCTACGCGGGAAGTTATGAATTAAATCATCAACATGTATTGATCACATCTTTACTAATGCTGCAGAAATGTACTTTAAAGCAGTATCCAAATCCATAGGATGTAGTGATCACAATATAGTAACCATATCTAGGAAAACCAAAGTTCCAAAGGCTAGGCCTAATATAGTGTATAAGAGGTCATACAATAAGTTTGTAGTGAATCTTATGTTGATGATAAAGAATATTTGTTGGTTTGTGGTGTGTAATGAGGAGCAACCAGACACTGCACTTGATGCATTTATGAAACTACTTATTCCAGTTACTAATAAGCACCCACTAAGAAAATGACTGTAAAAACTGTTAAATCCCTGTGGATTGATGAGGAATTGAAAAATTGTATGGTTGAGAGGGATGAGGAATTGAAACATTGTATGGTTGAGAGGGATGAGGAATTGAAACATTGTATGGTGGAGAGGGATGAGGAATTGAAACATTGTATGGTTGAGAGGGATGAGGAATCGAAACATTGTATGGTTGAGAGGGATGAGGAATCGAAACATTGTATGGTTGAGAGGGATGAGGAATTGAAACATTGTATGGTTGAGAGGGATGAGGAATTGAATCATTGTATGGTGGAGAGGGATGAGGAATTGAAACATTGTATGGTGGAGAGGGATGAGGAATTGAAACATTGTATGGTTGAGAGGATGAGAATTGAAAAATTGTATGGTTGAGAGGGATGAGGAATTGAAACATTGTATGGTTGAGAGGGATGAGGAATTGAAACATTGTATGGTTGAGAGGGATGAGGAATTGAAACATTGTATGGTTGAGAGGGATGAGGAATTGAAACATTGTATGGTGGAGAGGGATGAGGAATTGAAACATTGTATGGTGGAGAGGGATGAGGAATTGAAACATTGTATGGTTGAGAGGGATGAGGAATTGAAACATTGTATGGTTGAGAGGGATGAGGAATTGAAACATTGTATGGTTGAGAGGGATGAGGAATTGAAACATTGTATGGTTGAGAGGATGAGGAATTGAAACATTGTATGGTTGAGAGGGATGAGGAATTGAAACATTGTATGGTGGAGAGGGATGAGGAATTGAAACATTGTATGGTTGAGAGGGATGAGGAATTGAAACATTGTATGGTTGAGAGGGATGAGGAATTGAAACATTGTATGGTTGAGAGGGATGCAGCAAAAGGAATGGCAATGAAGTCTGGCAGCACAACCCATTGTTAAACGTACTGCAAATTAAGAAATCATGTGACTAAAATAATTAAAAATAAAAATAAACTACACTATGAAACAAAGATAAATTATATAAAGAATGATAGTAAAAAACTTTGGGGCAACTTAAATGAAATTTTGGGAAAAAAGCCAACTCGGCTTGATTGATTGGCTCATTCATCACAAAGCCCAATGATATTGCAAGCTACTTTAATGACTTTTTCATTGGCAAGATAAACAAACTCAGGGACGACATGCCAGCAACAAACGCTGACACTACACATCCAAGTATATCGGACCAAATTATGGAATACAAGAACTGTACTTTTGAATTCCGTAAAGTCAGTGTGGAAGAGGTGAAGAATTATTGTTGTCTATCAACAATGACAAGGCACCGAGGTCTGACAATCTAGATGGAAAATTACTGAGGATAATAGCAAATGATATTGCCAGTCCTATTTGCTAAATCTTCAATTTAGGTCTGCAGGGAAGCTAAAGGCATTTCTCTACCCAATAATATTAAAACACCCTTTACTGGCTCAAATAACTGACCAATCAGCCTGTTACCAACCCTTAGTAAACAACTGGAAAAATGGTGTTTGACCAGATACAGTGCTATTTCACAGTAAACAAATTGATAACAGACTTTCAACATGCTTATAGGGAAGGACACTAAACAAGCACAGCACTTACACAAATGACTGATGATTGGCTGAGAGAAATTGATGATAAAATGATTGTGGGGGCTGTATTGTTAGACTTCAGTGCAGCTTTGACATTATCGATCAGAGTCTGCTGCTTTACACCCCCTGCTATAATGTGGATAAAGAGTGACTTGTCTAACAGAACACAGAGGGTGTTCTTCAATGGAAGCATATGAAATATAATCCGGTTAGAATCAGGAAATCCCCAGGGTAGCTGTTCAGGCCCCTTCCTTTATTGAATTTTTTACTATCTACATGCCACTGACTTTGAGTAAAGCCAGAGGTTCTATGTATGTGGATGACTCAACACTATACACGTCAGCTATTAAAACTTCTTAAGGATGACGCAGAATACAGTTCCCATGCAGGAACATCACACAGCGGAATTTCAGAGCGCCACCTATAGTTTTTGATAAAACTCAAACTTTCATTAAACTTTCATTAAAATACACAGTCAAGGTAGTGAATTAAAATGCTTTTCGGCGAAAGCATGAGAAGCTATTATCTGATAGCATGTACCCCCAACGTCACCTAACATGACAGATTTTGCGGTAGCCGGCGCTACCCAAAACGCAGAAATAAAATATAAAACATTCATTACCTTTGAAGAGCTTCTTTCTTGGCACTCCTATATGTCCCATAAACATCACTTTTGGGTCTTTTTTTCCCGATTAAATCGGTCCATATATAGCCTAGATATCGATCTATGAAGACTGTGTAATCAAGGA
This sequence comes from Oncorhynchus gorbuscha, assembly GCF_021184085.1. Classification (NCBI taxonomy): domain Eukaryota; kingdom Metazoa; phylum Chordata; class Actinopteri; order Salmoniformes; family Salmonidae; genus Oncorhynchus; species Oncorhynchus gorbuscha. The sequence goes on from NC_060185.1 coordinate 588,087, forward strand.
AAAAACTGAGTTTGATAACGCAACGTCATTTTTTTAAATTAAAAAAGTCGACGATAAACTTTCACAAAACACTTCGAAATACTTTTGTAATCCAACTTTAGGTATTAGTAAACGTTAATAATCTATCAAAATGATCACGGGGCGATGTGTATTCAAAAGCTCCACGTCCTGATATCGTGTCCAAATTTTCCTCAACCAAAACATCCGGTCGGAGACCGGAGGAAAAGCCCTGCCTTGTGTAGGTTTGACCAAGAAACAAATCCGAGACAAATGACAAGACTGTTAACATCGTGTGGAAGCTGTAGGTATTGCAACCTGGCCCCATTTAATGTGGTTCACGTTTAACAAATGGTTGAAGTGTCGCATGGATATATTTTCCCATTTTCAGTGATCAGATTTTCCTGCACTTTTCGATGAAACGCACATTCTGTTATAGTCACAGCCGTGATTTAACCAGTTTTATAAACGTCTGAGTGTTTTCTATCCACACATACTAATCATATGCATATACTATATTCCTGGCATGAGTAGCAGGGCGCTGAAATGTTGCGCGATTTTTAACAAAAAGCTGCGAAAATTCGCATGAGCCCTAACATTAAAGTGACTGAAATGACTGCAACACTCAACAAAGAGCTGCAGTTAGTTTGAGAGTGGGTGGCAAGGAATAAGTTAGTCCTAAATATTTCTAAAAATAAAAGCATTGCATTTGGAACGAAACACTCACTAAACCCTAAACCTCAACTAAATCTGTAATAAATAATGTGGAAATTGAGCAAGTTGAGATGACTAAACTGCTTGGAGTAACATTAGATTGTAAACTGTCATGGTCAAAACATATTGATGCAGTAGTAGCTAAGATGGGGAGAAGTCTGTCCATAATTAATCGATGCTCTGCCTTCTTAACAACACTATCAACAAGGCAGGTCATACAGGCCCTAGTTTCTACCTCCTTAACAACACTATCAACAAGGCAGGTCCTACAGGCCCTGGTTTTGTCGCACCTTGAATACTGTTCAGTCGTGTGGTCAGGTGCCACAAAAAATGGACTTAAGAAAATTGCAATTGGCTCAGAACCAGGCAGCACGGCTGGCCCTTGGATGTACACAGAGAGATAATATTAATAATATGCATGTCAATCTCTCCTGGCTCAAAGTGGAGGAGAGATTGACTTCCTCACTACTTTTATTTATGAGAGGTATTGACATGTTGAATACACCGAGCTGTCTGTCTAAAATACTGGCACACAGCTCGGAAACCCATGCATACCCCACAAGACATGCCACCAGAGCTCTCTTCACAGTCCCCAAGTCCAGAACAGACTATGGGAGGCACACAGTACTACATAGAGCCATGACATCATGGAACTCTATTCCACAGCAAGTAACTCATGTCAGCAGTAGAATAATATTTAAAAAAAAAACATATAAAGAAACACCTTATGTAACAGCGGGGACTGGGAAGCAACACAAACACACACACACACACTATACATATACATGGATTTAGTAAAGTAGTTATGTGGTAGTGGTGGAGTAGGGGCCTGAGGGCACACAGTGTGTTGTGAAATCTGTGAATGTATTGTAATGTTTTCAAATTGTATAAACAAAGAGTAGCTGGAAGAGAAGCTGCTGCTTTGGAAAGCAGCCGCTGTCATCCCCCTCCCCCTCTTCAAAGCGGAGACACTCTAGACCTATATCCATCCTTCCATCCTTCCTATATCCATCCTTCTAAAGTCTTCAAAAGCCAAGTCAACAAACAGATCACCGAACATTTTGAATCCCACCATACCTTCTACACTATGCGATCCGGTTTCCGAGCTGGTCACGGTTGCACCTCTGCCATGCTCAAGGTCCAAAACGATATCATAACCACCATCGATAAAAAACAGTACTGTGCAGCAATCTTCATTGACCTGGCCAAGGCTTTTGACTCTGTCAATCACAACATTCTTCTCGGCAGACTCAACAGCCTTGGTATCTCTAATGACTGCCTTGTCTGGTTCACTAACAACTTCTCAGATAGAGTTTAGTGTGTCAAATCGGAGGGCTTGTTGTCCGGACCTCTGGCAGTCTCTATGGGGGTACCACAGGGTTCAATTCTCGGGTCGACTGTCTTCTATGTATACATCAATGATGTCGCTCTTGATGCTGGTGATTCTCTGATTCACCTGTAAGCAGACGACACCATTCTGTATACTTCTGGCCCTTCTTAGGACACTTTGTTAACAAACCTCCAAACGAGCTTCAATGCCATATAACACTGCTTCCGTGGCCTCCAACTGCTCTTAAATGCAAGTAAAACTAAATGCATGCTCTTCAACCGATCGCTGCCCGCACCTGCCCACCTGACTAGCCTCACTACTCTGGACGGTTCTGAATTTGTGGACAACTATAAATACCTAGGTGTCTGGCTAGACTGTAAACTCTCCATCCAGACACATATTAAGCATCTCCAATTCAAAGTTAAATCTAGAATCTGCATCCGATTTCGCAACAAAGCCTCCTTCAGTCATGCTGCCAAACATACCCTCGTAAAACTGACTATCCTGCCGATCCTTGAGTTCGGCGATGTCATTTACAAAATAGCCTCCAACACTCTACTCAGAAAATTGGATAAAGTCTATCACAGTGCCATCCGTTTGTCACAAAAGCCCCACATACTTACTACCCACCATTGCGACCTGTATGCTCTCGTTGGTTGGTCCTCGCTTCATATTCGTCGCCAAACCCACTGGCTCCGGGTCATCTATAAGCCTTATCGCAGCTCACTGGTCACCATAACAACACCCACCTGTAGCACGAACTCCAGCAGGTATATTTCACTGGTCATCCCCAAAGCCAACACCTCTTTGGTCGCATTTCCTAACAGTTTTCTGCTGCCAATGACTGGAACGAATTGCAAAAATCCCTGAAGTTGGAGACTTATATCTCCCTCACTAACTTCAAGCATCGGTTGTCAGAGCAGATTCCCGATAGCTGCAGCTGTACACAGCCCATCTGTAAATAGCCCATTCAACCAACTACCTACCTCATCCCCATATTTGTTGTTATGCAGGTGAATGAGGACCCAAAAGCGACTTGGCGAAAACAGAGTTTTTAATCCAGTAAGAAACTTTACAAAACAAAAGCATAATACTACTGTAAAGTTGAGAACAGACAGGAGACTTGAAACATTGCAGGTTGCCTCGGGAAGGCACTTGAACATTGTAGACTCAGACACCTGCTCAATTGAAGCATCTGAGGGAAACACGTTGAGAGGGAAAACATAGACACAGCACGGTGAATTATAGATGAGGATCCGACAGAAACATTGTATGGCAAACAAGGATGAGGAAATAGGGACATTCTAATCAGGGAAAAGGATCGAAACAGGTGTGGGAAGACTAAATGATGATTAGGGGAATAGGAACAGCTGGGAGCAGGAACGGAACGATAAGAGAAGAGAGAGCGATGAGGAAGTGAAACATTGGAGGGGGAAAGAGAGGGATGAGGAAAGAACCTAATAAGACCAGCAGAGGGAAACGAATTGAAGGGGAAGCACAGGGACAAGACATGATAATTAATGACAAAACATGACAGTACCCCCCACTCACCGAGCGCCTCCTGGCGCACTGAGGAATTGAAATCCTATGCGGCAACGGAGGAAATCATCAATGAGTGTACGGTCCAGCACGGATGAGACGGAACCCAACTCATTCCTCAGGGTAACCCTCCCAATCCACTAAGATTGAATTGACCCCATGGTTGAGAAGCATGTCCATGATCTTATGTACTTGTAAATGTGCGCTGAGAGGGAGGACGGGAAGGGAAGACAAATGGGGGTGCAGAAGAAAGGGCTTGACACAGGAGACATGGAAGACAGGATGGACTAAAACGAAGATGTCGCGGAAAAAGCTGTACGCAAGCGACAGGATTGACGACCTGGGAGACATGAACAAAGATGGAGTCAACTTACGAGAAGCTGTCGTAAGAGGAAGGTTGCGAAAAAGCCACACTCTCTGGCCGCAACAATACCTTGGACTCTTAATCCCAATGATATTGGCGGCTCTCACAGTCTGTTTCAGCGGCAAAGTGCAACCTCACCCTCCTCCAGGTGCGCAACAACGTTGGACAAAATATTGAGCGGAGGGAAGCTTACTCGGCAAGCTGGGATGAGAACAAGAGGCTGGTAACCCAGACTACTCTGTAAAAAGTGGAGAAACCCGGTGAAGACGAAGGATTATTGTTGTGAGCTATTCTGCCCAGGGAGCTGTTCTGCCAAAGACGCAGGGTTTCTGATGGAAATTACTGAGGATATGCGACAAATGTCTGATTGTGTCATGTTTTGTCATTTATTATCATGTCTTGTCCCTGTGCTCCCCATTCTATTCGTTTCCCTCTGCTGGTCTTATTAGGTTCTTTCCCTCTTCTATCCCTCTCTCTCCCCCTCCCTGTCTCACTCTACAGTGCTCTCTTTCTATAAACAAATTGATGCTCCCAGCTGTTCCTATTGCTTAATCATCATTTAGCCTTCCCACACCTGTTCCCGATCCTTTTGATTGATTAGAATTTCTCTCCTTGTTATTCGTTTCTGCCCTGTCGGTTCCTTGTCTAGAATTCACCGTGCTGTGTTTGTGTATCGCCCTGTCGTGTCGTGTTTTCCTCAGATGCTGCGTGGTGAGCAGGTGTCTGAGTCTGTTTGGTTCAAGTGCCTTCCCGAGGCAACCTGCTGTTCACCTGCTGTTCAAGATCGAGTCTCCAGTTTGTCCTCGTCATTTCAGTGAAAGTTGTGTTTTTTTGATTGTATTTACTTTACTGGATTAAAGACTCTGTTTTCGCCAAGTCGCTTTTGGGTCCTCTTTCACCTGCATGACAGATTGGCCCCTCAACTTGACCTTTAGACTGGGGATGAAACCCGGAAGACTCAACACTATACACGTCAGCTATTAAAACTTCGGACGAGAATACACCAATCAAACGAATTTCAGAACTCACCTCCAAAACTGTGATAAAATTCGGGCCTCTTCATTAAACTTTCTACACAGTCAAGGCCTTGAATTCTAAACATTCTCGATAATGATTTGTGCCGTCTCCTTAGCGGAAGGAAGTTTAGCGATGTACCCCCATGAAATGTGCCGCCTTAGAGAACCTATGACAACCGTAAGAATCACAGTCTTCCCCGCAGAAAAAAGATTTAAAAGTCTATTCATTTGAGACCATTCGAGAAGGAATGGGGAGCGGTCCATAAACCATCAGAGTTACCCAACTTAGGTCTGCGCGCAGTCCGAACAAGCAGCCACGAAACGGCGCGTGTCACGCTCCTGAGTCGGCCACCTAGAAAGCGATCCAATTTTTATGCAAGAGTGCCTCGAACACCGGGATGAAACTTGGCAGAGTTTGAGCCCACTGAAGAACAGCCAGACGAGTGGAAACAGGAACGAAAAGGAGGTTACTAGGACAAGCCGCGGTACGTAAACGTGTGCGTGAGTGCGATGTGTATTTGCTTAACCTGTCAGTTTCAATTCCCCAGACTGTCAACATCCGACAACACGCCCATAAGGAAGAATCCCCTCTTGTGTAGGGATCAGTAGAAACCACAGAAGAACTAAACAGACGGGATAAGGCATCAGGCTTGGTGTTCTTGCTACCCGGATTGCAAATCACCCCATTTAATGTGGAAAAACAACGTTTAACTGCTTGACGGGCATGGATATAGTTTTGGCAGAACGGATGACTCAAGGTTCTTATGGTCTTTTCGACAAAACGGTCGCCCCCTCCAACCACTGTCGCCATTCGCCTAGGGCTAAAGCGGATGGAAAGCAGTTCACGGTTACCCACATCATAGTTGTGCGCTCAGATGGCGACAGGCGATGAGAAAAATAAGCGCAAGGATGAACCTTATCGTCAGACTGGAAAGCGCTGGATAGAATGGCTCCCACGCCTACTACCTCTGAAGCGTCAACCTCGACAATCTGCAATAATGACGTGGCAAGTAGCACTGAGGATACAAAAAGCGGACTAAACGTTCTTTTAGAAGATCAACAGCTCCTGGGCGGAACCGGACCATAAGTTAGTCAAAACATATTGACTAAAAGTAAGAGCTGTGAGATGGGGCAGAAGTCTGAAAACTACTAAACCCTAAACCTCAACTAAACCTAAAAATGCAACTGTGGAAACGTGACCTTGGAACGGGCCTAAACAGCTTGGACCATTAGCGGAATCCATCTGAATGCCTTCATGGAAAACATATTGAACCAGAAAAGTAACGGAGGTCTGTCCATAATTAAAAGAGCACTTCTCAGCCTTTAAGAGACAATTCTCAAAAGGCGCTGTAGAACAGTCGACGTGCTGAACATGAATCTCAACAAGACGGTGAAAAAATCAGGATATCGTCAAGATAGACAAAAACAAAGATGTTCAGCATGTCTCTCAGAACATCATTAACTAATGCCTGAAAAACAGCTGGCGCATGTACACAGAGAGATAATATTAATAATATGCAGAACCCTGTACTCAAAATGCCCTAACTTTTATTTATGAGAGGTATTGACATGTTGAATACACCGAGCTGTCTGTTTCCACACAGTCCCCCTCTCTGATGCGCACCAGAGCTCTAAGCGTTCACAGTCCCCAAGTCCAGAACTGGCTCCCTGCAGAATCTCAGGCTGATGACATAAGAGCGGATAACGATTCTTAACCGTTATGTCATTCAGCCCTCGATAATCACGCAGGGGCGCAGTAGAATCCTTCTTCTTAACAAAAAAAACATAGGAAGAAGGCACTATGGTACCGGCGTCAAGAGACACAGATAAATAATCCTCACAGCCTTACGTTCGGGAGCCGACAAGTAGTATAGTCTACCCCGTGGAGGAGTGGTCCCCGGAAGGAGATCAATACTACAATCAACGACCGGTGAGGAGGAAGGAGTTGGCTCGGGACCGACTGAAGACCGTGTCATCCCCCTCTTCAAACGGGGCGCAGATCATGATATTCCTCCGGCACTCCTGTCAAATCGCCAGGTTCCTCCTGAGAAGTGGGGACAGAAGAAATGGGAGGGATGGCATCCTTAATCACTTCCATGACAAGATCGTTCCAGGAAGGATAGAATTACAAGACCAATTAATAGAAGGATTATGACATACTAGCCAGGGATGACCCAAAACAACAGGTGTGAAAGGTGAACGAAAAATCAAAAAAAGAAATAGTCTCACTGTGGTTACCAGATACTGTGAGAGTTAAAGATAGTGTCTCAAATCTGATACTGGGAAGATGACTACCATCTAAGGCAAACATGGGCGTAGGCTTGTCTAACTGTCTGAAAGGAATGTTATGTTTCAACCCATGCTTCGTCCATGAAACAACCCTCAGCCCCAGAGTCAATCAAGGCACTGCATGTAGCACCGAACCGGTCCAGCGTAGATGGACCGACATGTGTCAGGATCTAGATGAAGAGACCTGAGTAGTAGCGCTCACCAGTAGCCCTCCGCTTACTGATGGGCTCTGGCCTCTTACTGGACATGAATTAACAAAATGTCCATCAAATCAATGATGGCACAGGCGGCTGGTGATCCTCCGTTCCCCTCCTAAGTCGAGACGAATCCCTCCCAGCTGCATGGGCTCAGTCTCAGAGCCAGTTAACAAACCTCCAAAGAGCTTCAATGCGGAGCAGGGATAACACTGTTGATGCCAACTGCTCTTAAAGCCTGGTGAAAAGATCTACCCGTCGTTCTATGCGGATGGCGAGAGCAATCAAAGAGTCCACACTGGAAGCCTCACTCCCGAGAGAGAATCTCATCTTTGACTACTGTGTAAGTCCCTCCAGAAAACTGGCTAGCAGCGTAAACTCGTTCCAGTCACTAGAGGCAGCAATATTACGAAACTCTATAGAGTAATCCGTTATGGATCGATCACCTTGGCATAGGGAAGCCAGGGCCCTAGTCAAGCCTCCCCACCAAAAACTGAACGGTCAAAAACCCGAATCATCTCCTCTTTAAAGTTCTGGTAATTGTTAGAACAATCAGCCCCAACCTCCCAGAAAGCTGTGCCCCACTCACAGTGGCCCGTTTGTCCAGTAAAAGTGAAATACTTTACTACCCAGCATTCTCCTAGAGTATGTGTTGGGTTGGTTGGTCCACAATCTCACACTGGGTGAGAAAACCTCAGTGGGCTGCCCGGGTCAATGGGTTATTAACCCTAGGTTCTGGAGCTCACTGGTCAGGCCATAAGTAACACCCACCCGAAGACTCTGGAACTGTCCAGCAGGTAAATTTCGGCCAGGTTCTCCCGGCAAAGCCAACAATTCCTGCTCGTGTTCCTAGCAGTTTTGGCTGCCTTGGATCTCGACGGCAGTGTTAAAAGCCTCTGTAGTCGCTGGGTCCATTCTTGGTCGGATCCTTCTGTTATGCAGGTGAATGAGGACCCAAAAGCGACTTGGCGAAAAAGAGTTTTTAATCCAGTAAGAAACTTTACAAAACAAAAGCATAATACTACTCTAAATCGAGAACAGATTTGTTTTGATCGAGAACTTCTTTTGCCTCGGGAAGGCACTTGAACCTAGCAGACTCCTCATTTGCACATCTATCAGCATCCAGGGAAACTTGATACGACAGGGCAAAACATAGACACAGCACGGTGAATTATAGATGAGGATCCGACTTAATTTGCAAACACTGTTTACAGATTTTCTAATTGGGAAATTGACTGAACATGTGGGAAACTAAATGTGATTGGGGTTTAGGAACAGACTCCTTTGCAGGATCTTGGCAAGGATCAACTTGTTCTACCTGGCCTCCCTGGTTAAATAAAGGTGGGAAAAAATGCAAAAGAACCTAATAAGACCAGCAGATGGAACACAATTAATGGGATGTGAAATGGACAAGACATGATAATTAATGACAAAACATGACATTTGTTTTCTTCTATTCTTTTGCACACCAGTATTTCTACTTGCACATCCTCATTTGCACATCTATCACTCCAGTGTTACTTGATAGCTTGGAAATACTTCGCCACTATGGCCAATTTATTGATTTACCTCCTTACTTAATTTGCACACACTGTTTACAGATTTTCTATTGTGTTATTGACTGTACATGTGTAACTCTGTGTTGCTGTTTTTGTGAGACTCCTTTGCTTTATCTTGGCAAGGCCTCAACTTGTTCTACCTGGCCTCCCTGGTTAAATAAAGGTGGAAAAAAATGCAAATAGTACAATACTGGCCTGATGGAACACACTTAATGTGATGTGAAATGTAATGTCATAATATTTAAAATTATATGTAACTGTCTTAATGTTGCTTTAACCCAGGAAGAGTAGCTGCTACCTTGACAGGAACTAATGGAGATCCATAATAAACCCCAGGAAGTGTAGCTGCTGCCTTGGCAGGAACTAATGGAGATCCATAATAAACCTAATGGAGATCCATAATAAACCCAGGAAGAGTAGCTGCTACCTTGACAGGAACTAATGGAGATCCATAATAAACCCCAGGAAGTGTAGCTGCTGCCTTGGCAGGAACTAATGGAGATCCATAATAAACCCCAGGAAGAGTAGCTGCTACCTTGACAGGAACTAATGGAGATCCATAATAAACCCCAGGAAGTGTAGCTGCTGCCTTGACAGGAACTAATGGAGATCCATAATAAACCCCAGGAAGAGTAGCTGCTGCCTTGAGCAGGAACTAATGGAGATCCATAATAAACCCCAGGAAGAGTAGCTGCTGCCTTGACAGGAACTAATGGAGATCCATAATAAACCCCAGGAAGTGTAGCTGCTGCCTTGGCAGGAACTAATGGAGATCCATAATAAACCCAGGAAGAGTAGCTGCTACCTTGACAGGAACTAATGGAGATCCATAATAAACCCCAGGAAGTGTAGCTGCTGCCTTGGCAGGAACTAATGGAGATCCATAATAAACCCCAGGAAGAGTAGCTGCTGCCTTGACAGGAACTAATGGAGATCCATAATAAACCCCAGGAAGAGTAGCTGCTGCCTTGACAGGAACTAATGGAGATCCATAATAAACCCCAGGAAGAGTAGCTGCTGCCTTGACAGGAACTAATGGAGATCCATAATAAACCCCAGTAGAAGCAGGAACTAATGGGGAGCCATAATAAACCACAGGAAGAGTAGCTGCTGCCTTGACAGGAACTAATGGAGATCCATAATAAACCCCAGGAAGAGTAGCTGCTGCCTTGGCAGGAACTAATGGGAATCATCAATAAACTCCAGGAAGAGTAGCTGCTGCCTTGAAAGGAACTAATGGGAATCCATAATAAACTACAGGAAGAGTAGCTGCTGCCTTGGTAGGAACTAATGGGGATCCATAATAAACCCCAGGAAGAGTAGCTGCTGCCTTGGCAGAAACTAATGGGGATCTATAATAAACCCCAGGAAGAGTAGCTGCTGCCTTGACAGGAACTATTGGGGGTCCATAATAAACCCCAGGAAGAGTAGCTGCTGCCTTAGCAGGAATTAAATTGGATCCATAATAAACCCCAGGAAGAGTAGCTGCTGCCTTGGCAGAAACTAAAGTGGATCCATAATAAACCCCAGGAAGAGTAGCTGCTGCCTTGGCAGAAACTAATGGGGATCCATAATAAACCCCAGGAAGAGTAGCTGCTGCCTTAGCAGAAACTAATGGGGATCTATAATAAACCCCAGGAAGAGTAGCTGCTGCGTTGGCAGAAACTAATGGGGATCTATAATAAACCCCAGGAAGAGTAGCTGCTGCCTTGACAGGAACTAATGGGGGTCCATAATAAACCCCAGGAAGAGTAGCTGCTGCCTTAGCAGGAACTAAAGTGGATCCATAATAAACCCCAGGAAGAGTAGCTGCTGCCTTGGCAGAAACTAATGGGGATCTATAATAAACCCCAGGAAGAGTAGCTGCTGCCTTGACAGGAACTAATGGGGATCTATAATAAACCCCAGGAAGAGTAGCTGCTGCCTTGACAGGAACTAATGGGGGTCCATAATAAACCCCAGGAAGAGTAGCTGCTGCTGCCTTAGCAGGAACTAAAGGAGATCCAAAATAAACCCCAGGAAGAGTAGCTGCTGCCTTGGCAGAAACTAATGGGGATCCATAATAAACCCCAGGAAGAGTAGCTGCTGACTTGGCAGAAACTAATGGGGATCCATAATAAACCCCAGGAAGAGTAGCTGCTGCCTTGGCAGGAACTAATGGGGATCCATAATAAATAAAAATCTAGTCAACTTAACCCTTGCGTGTTATTTTGGTCTATATTACCCATTTTCAATGTTTACTAAAAGAAACCTGAGACTCGTTACTTTGTTCCCATAGCAACGATTAAAACATTCCCAAACCAGAAACCGTGGATTGATGGCAGCATTCGAGTGAAACTGAAAGCACTAACCACTGCTTTTAATCAGGGCAAGGTGACCGGAAACATGACCGAATACAAACAGTGTAGCTATTCCCTCCGCAAGGCAATCAAACAAGCTAAGCGACAAAGTAGAATTGCAATTCAACGGCTCAGACACAAGAGGTATGTGGCAGGGTCTACAGTCAATCACAGACTACAAGAAGAAACCCAGCCCAGTCACGGACCAGGATGTCATACTCCCAGGCAGACTAAATAACTTTTTTGCCCGCTTTGAGGACAATACAGTGCCACTGACACGACCCGCAACCAAAACATGCGGACTCTCCTTCGAGAGCATCCTGTCGGGCTGTATCACCGCCTGGTACGGCAACTGCTCCGCCCACAACCGTAAGGCTCTCCAGAGGGTAGTGAGGTCTGCACAACGCATCACCGGGGGCAAACTATCTGCCCTCCAGGCCACCTACACCACCCGATGTCACAGGAAGGCCATAAAGATCATCAAGGACAACAACCACCCGAGCCACTGCCTGTTCACCCCGCTATCATCCAGAAGGCGAGGTCAGTACAGGTGCATCAAAGCTGGGACCGAGAGACTGAAAAACAGCTTCTATCTCAAGGCCATCAGACTGTTAAACAGCCACCACTAACATTGAGTGGCTGCTGCCAACACACTGACTCAACTCCAGCCACTTTAATGATGGGAATTGATGGGAATTGATGTAAAATATATCACTCGCCACTTTAAACAATGCTACTTAATATAATGTTTACATACCCTACATCATTCATCTCATATGTATACGTATATACTGTACTCTATATCATCTACTGCATCCTTATGTAATACATGTATCACTAGCCACTTTAACTATGCCACTTTGTTTACATACTCATCTCATATGTATATACTGTACTCGATACCATCTACTGCATCTTGCCTATGCTGCTCTGTACCATCACTCATTCATATATCTTTATGTACACATTCTTTATCCTTTTACACTTGTGTGTATAAGGTAGTAGTTGTGGAATTGTTAGTTAAATTACTTGTTGGTTATTACTGCATTGTCGGAACTAGAAGCACAAGCATTTCGCTACACTCGCATTAACATCTGCTAACCATGTGTATGTGACAAATACATTTTATTTGATTTGATTGAACCTGAGACTCATTGGCTCATTAGCGGTGAGGAACATGTAAAATAACACATTTTCATTGAGTGTACAGTCGTGGCCAAAAGTTTTGAGAATGACACAAATATTATTTTTCACAAAGTCTGCCGCCTCAGTTTTTATGATGGCAATTTGCATATACTCCAGAATGTTATGAAGAGTGATCCGATGAATTGCAATTAATTCCCTCTTTGCCATGCAAATGAACTGAATCCCCCAAAAACATTTCCACTGCATTTCAGCCCTGCTACAAAAGGACCAGCTGACATCATGTCAGTGATTTTCTCATTAACACAGATGTGAGTGTTGACGAGGACAAGGCTGGAGATCACTCTGTCATGCTAATTGAGTTTGAATAACAGACTAGAAGTTTCAAAAGGAGGGTGGTGCTTGGAATCATTGTTCTTCCTCTGTCAACCATGTTTACCTGCAAGGAAACACATGCCGTCATCATTGCTTTGCACAAAAAAAGCTTCACAGGCAAGGATATTGCTGCCAGTAAGATTGCACCTAAATCAATTTATCGGATCATCAAGAACTTCAAGGAGAGTGGTTCAATTGTTGTGAAGAAGGCTTCAGGTTGCCCAAGAAAGTCCAGCAAGCGCCAGAACCGTCTCCTAAAGGTGATTCAGCTGCGGGATCGGGGCACCACCAGTACAGAGCTTGCTCAGGAATGGCAGCAGGCAGGTGTGAGTGCATCTGCACGCACAGTGATGCAAATACTTTTGGAGAATGGCCTGGTGTCAAGAAGGGCAGCAAAGAAGCCACTTCTCTCCAGGAAAAACATCAGGGACAGACTGATATTCTGCAAAAGGTACAGAGATTGGACTGCTGAGGACTGGGGTAAAGTCATTTTCTCTGATGAATCCCCTTTCTGGTTGTTTGGGCTCACTCACAATTTCATGGCTCACAAGAACACAGCCATGAATAAAGAATGGCACCAACACATCCTCCGAGAGCAACTTCTCCCAACCATCCAGGAACTGTTTGGTGACGAACAATGCTGGGGCACCTTGCCATAAGGCAAATGTGACAACTAAGTGGCTCGGGGAACAAAACATCGATATTTTGGGTACATGGCCAGGTGGGTGGACAATTTTTCTTTAATCTGACAAACTCCAAGCATTGATTAAGCAAGACTGGGTTGGCCATCAGTGGCCCAGAAGTTAATTGGCAGCATGCCAGGGCAGATTACAGAGGTCTTGAAAAAGAACGGTCAACACTGCAAATATTGACTCTTTGTCAAAAAAAAGCCTTTGACACTCATGAAATACTTGTCATTATACTTCAGTATTCCATAGTAACATCTGACAAAAATATCTACAGACACTGAAGCAGCAAACTTTGTGGAAATTAATATTTGTTTCATTCTCAAAACTTTTGGCCACGACTGTACACTGTGCACCCCCCTCCACATGTATATTAAATTATATATGTATATTATATTATATATGTATATTATATTATATATGTGGTGTTTGGGTCCACTGGACATGAGGATAATACAAGTGTGTAGGTGAAAACTAGTAAAAATGAAACAATAAGGTTTGTGGGTGATTTCACTCTGTTTTCATCCTCCCTGGGCCTGCTGTTTCAACACAGCACCAAGAAACTGTCTTTCTCCCTGCCTGTCTCCAGCTAAACTCTGTCATCCAGCCAGTCAACCACTCCATACCACAAATCTATCACATCCAGTCAACCAGTCCTTACCTACAATCTGTCATCAAGGCAGTCAGGCATTCCAAACCTACACTCTGTCATCCAGTCAGTCAGCCAGTCAATACCTCAACTCTGTCATCCAGTCAGTCAGCCAGTCCAAACCTAAACTCTGTCATCCAGTCAGCCAGTCCATACCTAAACTCTGTCATCCAGTCAGTCATCCAGTCCAAACCTAAACTCTGTCATCGAGTCAGTCAGCCAGTCCATACCTCAACTCTGTCATCCAGTCAGTCAGCCAGTCCAAACCTAAACTCTGTCATCCAGTCAGCCAGTCAATACCTAAACTCTGTCATCCAGTCAGCCAGTCAATACCTAAACTCTGTCATCCAGTCAGCCAGTCAATACCTAAACTCTGTCATCCAGTCAGTCAGCCAGTCCATACCTAAACTCTGTCATCCAGCCAGTCAACCACTCCATACCACAAATCTATCACATCCAGTCAACCAGTCCTTACCTACAATCTGTCATCAAGGCAGTCAGGCAGTCCATACCTAAACTCTGTCATCCAGCCAGTCAACCACTCCATACCACAAATCTATCACATCCAGTCAACCAGTCCTTACCTACAATCTGTCATCCAGTCAGTCAGCCAGTCCATACCTAAACTCTGTCATCCAGTCAGCCAGTCAATACCTAAACTCTGTCATCCAGTCAGCCAGTCAATACCTAAACTCTGTCATCCAGTCAGCCAGTCCATACCTAAACTCTGTCATCCAGTCAGTCAGCCAGTCAATACCTCAACTCTGTCATCCAGTCAGTCAACACCTAAACTCTGTCATCCAGTCAGTCAACACCTAAACTCTGTCATCCAGTCAGTCAACACCTAAACTCTGTCATCCAGTCAGTTAACGCCTAAACTCTGTCATCCAGTCAGCCAGTCAGTCAACACCTAAACTCTGTCATCCAGTCAGCCAGTCTATACCTAAACTGTGCCAGCCAACCATTCAGTCCACCATTGACAAAAGCTCGAAGCCCACAAATTGGGTTTATACGTAGCTCTGAATTTTGCAGTTACTAATGTTTTACTAAGCAAAAACCCCTTATTGTCTAGGTTTTCTCTCCCTACTCAAGAATGATGTTGTCATAGTGAGATTGACATTACTACATTTGAGCAAAGACACTGTTTGAACTTCAGACAAAAGTCAACGTTTAACAACACATAGACAAGGACAGGTTGAACAGGAAGCAGTGTGTGTTGGGTAACCAGATCTCTAAACAGGAAGCAGTGTGTATTGGGTAACCAGATCTCTAAACAGGAAGCAGTGTGTGTTGGGTAACCAGATCTCTAAACAGGAAGCAGTGTGTGTTGGGTAACCAGATCTCTAAACAGGAAGCCGTGTGTATTGGGTAACCAGATCTCTAAACAGGAAGCAGTGTGTGTTGGGTAACCAGATCTCTAAACAGGAAGCAGTGTGTATTGGGTAACCAGATCTCTAAACAGGAATTAATGTGTGTTGGGTAACCAGATCTCTAAACAGGAAGCAGTGTGTGTTGGGTAACCAGATCTCTGAACAGGAAGCAGTGTGTGTTGGGGAACCAGATCTTTAAACAGAGAGCAGTGTGTATTGGGTGACCAGATCTTTAAACAGGAAGCAGTGTGTGTTGGGTAACCAGATCTCTAAACAGGAAGCAATGTGTGTTGGGTAACCAGATCTCTAAACAGGAAGCAATGTGTATTGGGTAACCAGAGCTCTGAACAGGAAGCAGTGTGTATTGGGTAACCAGATCTCTAAACAGGAAGCAGTGTGTGTTGGGTAACCAGATCTCTAAACAGGAAGCAGTGTGTGTTGGGTAACCAGATCTCTAAACAGGAAGCAGTGTGTGTTGGGTAACCAGATCTCTAAACAGGAAGCAGTGTGTGTTGGGTAACCAGATCTCTAAACAGGAAGCAGTGTGTGTTGGGTAACCAGATCTCTAAACAGGAAGCAGTGTGTGTTGGGTGACCTGATCTCTAAACAGAGAGCAGTGTGTGTTGGGTAACCAGATCTCTAAACAGGAAGCAGTGTGTGTTGGGTGACCAGATCTCCAAACAGAGAGCAGTGTGTGTTGGGTAACCAGATCTCTAAACAGGAAGCAGTGTGTATTGGGTAACCATATCTCTAAACAGGAAGCAGTTTGTGTTGGGTAACCAGATCTCTAAACAGGAAGCAGTGTGTGTTGGGTAACCAGATCTCTGAACAGGAAGCAGTGTGTGTTGGGTAACCAGAACTCTAAACAGGAAGCAGTGTGTATTGGGTAACCAGATCTCTAAACAGGAAGCAGTGTGTGTTGGGTAACCAGATCTCTAAACAGGAAGCAGTGTGTGTTGGGTAACCAGATCTCTAAACAGGAAGCAATGTGTGTTGGGTAACCAGATCTCTAAACAGGAAGCAGTGTGTGTTGGGTAACCAGATCTCTGAACAGGAAGCAGTGTGTGTTAGGTAACCAGATATCTAAACAGAGAGCAGTGTGTGTTGGGTAACCAGATCTCTAAACAGGAAGCAGTGTGTGTTGGGTAACCAGATATCTAAACAGGAAGCAGTGTGTATTGGGTAACCAGATCTCTAAACAGGAAGCAGTTTGTATTGGGTAACCAGATCTCTGAACAGGAAGCAGTGTGTATTGGGTAACCAGATCTCTACCTGTGACGGTGAGCTTCTGTTTACCTTTTCCTTCAAGTGGAGCTTAGCATTCTTTTGGCAAGAGACACATTGTTCTGTTTCATGGAGCAAGTACATTTCACAACCTCAATTTAGCTTCCGGGTCCTCCATTCATTGATGAACAATCTATTTATCTGTCCTCAGAGTAGAAATCTATTGAAACAGGAAGCTTTTAGAGCACAGATGTCTGTTGGTCGCCATTCATCTGTAAGAGAGGAAACTAACTAAATCAACACCACTAGGCTAGATCATGTTTCTCTCTTTGATGTGATAGGATAATAATCTAAATGAACACCGACTCCACACCACAATGAGAACATTCTGACCCCACAAACACACCCTATTCCATCAACTTATTGACACACTGTTCAAGGGAAACTGCTTATAGTGGTTCCTGTCTGGGTGCTACTAGCCTCGAGTTAGATTCCAAGTGGATTTACTAAGTCAATAAGTCAGTGCTCCCCATTGCTCTTTCCATCCATCCGCTGTTAGTAAAGTGTTTGGTACCGTTCATGATACTACGTCACAAATGGCACCATCTATTCCCTATAAAGTGCACTACTTTAGGCAAGGGTACAAAGGGCTGAGTTCCCTATAAAATGCATTGATTTAGACCAGGGCACAAAGGGCTCTGGTCAAAAGTAGTGTACTATATAGGAAATAGATTGCGATTTGGGATGGATTTAGTCAAAATCAAATCATGTTGTTTTTAAGGTATTTTACTGGCAGCCAGTTACCTGTAATTAAAGGTAAGGAAAGCAGTAATAATATCATATTTAGAATAGACACGACCAGGGAAGCAGTAATAATATCATATTTAGAATAGACACGACCAGGGAACCAACCAGTAATAATATCATATTTAGAATAGACACGACCAGGGAAGCAGTAATAATATCATATTTAGAATAGACACGACCAGGGAAGCAGTAATAATATCATATTTAGAATAGACACGACCAGGAACCAACCAGCAATAATAACATATTTAGAATAGACACGACCAGGGAAGCAGTAATAATATCATATTTAGAATAGACACGACCAGGGAAGCAGTAATAATATCATATTTAGAATAGACACGACCAGGGAAGCACTAATAATATCATATTTAGAATAGACACGACCAGGGAACCAACCAGTAATAATATCATATTTAGAATAGACACGACCAGGGAACCAACCAGTAATAATATCATATTTAGAATAGACACGACCAGGGAAGCAGTAATAATATCATATTTAGAATAGACACGACCAGGGAACCAACCAGTAATAATATCATATTTAGAATAGACACGACCAGGGAAGCAGTAATAATATCATATTTAGAATAGACACGACCAGGGAACCAACCAGTAATAATATCATATTTAGAATAGACACGACCAGGGAACCAACCAGTAATAATATCATATTTAGAATAGACACGACCAGGGAAGCAGTAATAATATCATATTTAGAATAGACACGACCAGGGAAGCACTAATAATATCATATTTAGAATAGACACGACCAGGGAACCAACCAGTAATAATATCATATTTAGAATAGACACGACCAGGGAACCAACCAGTAATAATATCATATTTAGAATAGACACGACCAGGGAACCAACCAGTAATAATATCATATTTAGAATAGACACGACCAGGGAACCAACCAGTAATAATATCATATTTAGAATAGACACGACCAGGGAACCAACCAGTAATAATATCATATTTAGAATAGACACGACCAGGGAACCAACCAGTAATAATATCATATTTAGAATAGACACGACCAGGGAACCAACCAGTAATAATATCATATTTAGAATAGACACGACCAGGGAACCAACCAGTAATAATATCATATTTAGAATAGACACGACCAGGGAAGCAGTAATAATATCATATTTAGAATAGACACGACCAGGGAAGCACTAATAATATCATATTTAGAATAGACACGACCAGGGAACCAACCAGTAATAATATCATATTTAGAATAGACACGACCAGGGAACCAACCAGTAATAATATCATATTTAGAATAGACACGACCAGGGAACCAACCAGTAATAATATGCTTCTAGAGAGAAGAGCCACAGCAGCATAGAGAGACAGGAGCATAGAGAGACAGGAGCATAGAGAGACAGGAGCATAGAGAGACAGGAGCATAGAGAGACAGGAGCATAGAGAGACAGGAGCATAGAGAGACAGGAGTATAGAGAGACAGGAGCATAGAGAGACAGGAGCATAGAGAGACAGGAGCATAGAGAGACAGGAGCATAGAGAGACAGGAGCATAGAGAGACAGGAGCATAGAGAGACAGGAGCATAGAGACAGGAGCATAAAGAGACAGCAGCATAGAGAGACAGCAGCATAGAGAGACAGGAGCATAGAGAGACAGGAGCATAGAGAGACAGGAGCATAGAGAGATAGGAGCATAGAGACAGGAGCATAGAGAGACAGGAGCATAGAGAGACAGCAGCATAGAGACAGGAGCATAAAGAGACAGCAGCATAGAGAGACAGGAGCATAGAGAGACAGGAGTATAGAGAGACAGGAGTATAGAGAGACAGGAGTATAGAGAGACAGGAGCCACAGCAGCATAGAGAGACAGCAGCATAGAGAGACAGGAGCATAGAGAGACAGGAGCATAGAGAGACAGGAGCATAGAGAGACAGGAGTATAGAGAGACAGGAGCATAGAGAGACAGGAGCATAGAGAGACAGGAGCATAGAGAGACAGCAGCATAGAGACAGGAGCATAAAGAGACAGCAGCATAGAGAGACAGGAGCATAGAGAGACAGGAGTATAGAGAGACAGGAGTATAGAGAGACAGGAGTATAGAGAGACAGGAGTATAGAGAGACAGGAGCCACAGCAGCATAGAGAGACAGCAGCATAGAGAGACAGGAGCATAGAGTGACAGCAGCATAGAGAGACAGGAGCATAGAGAGACAGGAGCATAGAGAGACAGGAGCATAGAGAGACAGGAGCATAGAGAGACAGCAGCATAGAGACAGGAGCATAAAGAGACAGCAGCATAGAGAGACAGGAGCATAGAGAGACAGGAGTATAGAGAGACAGGAGTATAGAGAGACAGGAGTATAGAGAGACAGGAGTATAGAGAGACAGGAGCCACAGCAGCATAGAGAGACAGCAGCATAGAGAGACAGGAGCATAGAGTGACAGCAGCATAGAGAGACAGGAGCATAGAGAGACAGGAGCATAGAGACAGGAGCATAAAGAGACAGCAGCATAGAGAGACAGGAGCATAGAGACAGGAGCATAGAGAGACAGCAGCATAGAGAGACAGGAGCATAGAGACAGGAGCATAGAGAGACAGGAGCATAGAGAGACAGGAGCATAGAGAGACATGAGCATAGAGACAGGAGCATAAAGAGACAGCAGCATAGAGAGACAGGAGCATAGAGAGACAGGAGCATAGAGAGACAGGAGCCACAGCAGCATAGAGAGACAGGAGCATAGAGAAACAGGAGCACAGAGAGACAGGAGCATAGAGAGACAGGAGCATAGAGAGACAGGAGCCACAGCAGCATAGAGAGAGGAGCATAGAGAGACAGGAGCATAGAGAGACAGGAGCCACAGCAGCATAGAGAGACAGGAGCATAGAGAGACAGGAGCATAGATAGACAGGAGCCACAGCAGCATAGCGAGACAAGAGCCATATCAGCATAGAGAGACAGGAGCCACAGCAGCATAGAGAGACAGGAGCATAGAGAGACAGGAGCATAGAGAGACAGGAGCATAGAGAGACAGGAGCATAGAGAGACAGCAGCATAGAGAGACAGCAGCATAAAGAGACAGGGGCCACAGCAGCATAGAGAGACAAGAGCCATATCAGCATAGATAGACAGGAGCCACAGCAGCATAGAGAGACAGGAGCCACAGCAGCATAGAGAGACAGGAGCCACAGCAGCATAGAGAGACAGGAGCCACAGCAGCATAGAGAGACAGGAGCCACAGCAGCATAGAGAGACAGGAGCTTGGTCCAGGTTAAGTGCCGAGTGGAATTGACTATAGTGGCCTGATCATGCTGGGAAGAGAGGAGAGTGGGAGACAGAGGGAGAGAGGGGGGCCACATGCTGTCAGGGGCCCCACCTAGCCAGCAGACACCATATCATGTTGAATTAGTTACTGAATGCAGTCCCCAGCAGAAAACAATTATTTGTCTGACCAGATAACAACCACAATGTCTTTCCCATGACATCTGAATGAGACACGTTTGTCAGTCACAGAAGACACTACCCAGAGGGCAAATTGGGTTGCAACAATGTCATTGTAACGTATTTTAAGACATTGAGGTCAAAATACAAATAAAATGTCAAACTATTTTTTAGCATCGCCTCTATCTTTGTGAAAACAGCTACTGCAAGATCCAGGATAAACACATTCCCCCTCTGTCTCTCTCCTTCTTTCCCTGTCTCTGTCTCTCCCCCTCCCTCTCAATTCAAATGGGACGGCAGTGTAGCCTAGTGGTTAGAGTGTTGGCCTAGTAACCGGAAGGTTGCAAGTTCAAACCCCCGATCTGACAAGGTACAAATCTGTCGTTCTGCCCCTGACAGGCAGTTAACCCACTGTTCCTAGGCTGTCATTGAAAATAAGAATTTGTTCTTATGAGTTAAATCAAATAAAAAGTCAATGTATTGGCATGCAAGTGAAGTAAACAATAAAACCTGAACCATAAACTTTACACTCAAAGAAGTACCAAAGTAATAGAGACATTTCTAATGTCATATTATGTCTACATACAGTGTTGAAACTATGTGCAAATAGTTAAAGGGAAAATAACTAAACATATCTCTCCTGCCAGGTATTGGTGTTCCCCGTAGGATTCAACAGAAGGGGAGTAGTCAGCAGTTTCCCACCAGAGGGTTTAGGCCTTTCGTTCTGCCCCCCAACATGGCTGACTCTGATTGGTTCTGCCCCAACATGGCTGGAGGAGGCTGATTCCCAGCTGGACGGTGAATATCCATGCCGCCCACGCCTTGCCTGGCACTTTCATGTGGGGGGGAGGAGTGCTGCGGTGTTTGTCTGTGTCAATGACTCATGGTCTCCCCTAAAACGCCAACCAATTAATTCAATGGATTTGATCCAGCTGTTTGTGAGCCCCATCTCATTACAAAATGAAATCACATTATTTAGCCATGTGGTGTAGTATACAAGCTCCTCCGTTCTCTCCACTGGCTTCCAGTTGAAGCTCGCATCCGCTACAAGACCATGGTGCTTGCCTACGGAGCTGTGAGGGGAACGGCACCTCAGTACCTCCAGGCTCTGATCAGGCCCTACACCCAAACAAGGGCACTGCGTTCATCCACCTCTGGCCTGCTCGCCTCCCTACCACTGAGGAAGTACAGCTCCCGCTCAGCCCAGTCAAAACTGTTCGCTGCCCTGGCCCCCCAATGGTGGAACAAACTCCCTCACGACGCCAGGACAGCGGAGTCAATCACTACCTTCCGGAGACACCTGAAACCCCACCTCTTTAAGGAATACCTAGGATAGGATAAGTAATCCCTCTCACCCCCCCCCCCTTAAGTTTTAGATGCACTATTGTAAAGTGACTGTTCCACTGGATGTCATAAGGTGAATGCACCAATTTGTAAGTCGCTCTGGATAAGAGCGTCTGCTAAATGACTTAAATGTAATGTAAATGTACAAGCTAGCTCCACTTGTCTCCACAAGCAGGGTGCATTATGGGTCCTTGTTTATAGACTGAATACACTAGACTGGGTGGTTTGGGGGTGATTCTGGAATACTGAAAGGTTCTGGAACTCTGAGGTATAACTGTGTCATATTAACAACTGTACATGTTAAGGTATATAACACACATCCTCATACTGTCATGCCGATGTTTAAAATATGACAATAAATAACAAACATGCAACTTTGACTTTATTGTAAAAACGTATTAACGATAAGTCTCCAATAGAACGGTTGTCTATTTTAAACAGAACGGTTGTCTATTTTAAACTAGAGGACAGAACAATATCTCCATAGATTTCAACAGAACGGTTGTCTATTTTAAATAGAACGGTTGTCTATTTTAAACAGAACGGTTGTCTATTTGAAACAGAACGGTTGTCTATTTGAACGGTTGTCTATTTGAAACAGAACGGTTGTCTATTTGAAACAGAACGGTTGTCTATTTTAAACAGAACGGTTGTCTATTTTAAACTAGAGGACAGAACAATATCTCCATAGATTTCAACAGAACGGTTGTCTATTTGAAACAGAACGGTTGTCTATTTGAAACAGAACGGTTGTCTATTTTAAACAGAACGGTTGTCCATTTGAAACAGAACGGTTGTCTATTTTAAACAGAACGGTTGTCTCTTTGAAATAGAACGGTTGTCTATTTGAAACAGAAAGGTTGTCTATTTGAAACAGAACGGTTGTCTATTTTAAACTAGAGTACAGAACAATATCTCCATAGCACTGAGAGACTAACAGACAGAGACACAGATGCAGGTTGAGCGGTTGGGTTGGGAGAGAGGTTTCAGGTGAGGGTTGTATGAGGGCTTCATGGACAGTTTATCACACAGTCAATACTGAGTGGTACTTGTCTACATAATTACATAGTCCATGTATTGTGACAAGGATTTGTGGCTGCCGGAAACTCTTCAGGTCATGTTGATTTTGTGTAGTTGTTTCAAAGGACCGTCCAATGTACACACAGTAAATGTTAACAATGACTATAATAACCAATCCCAACTTTAAATAGACGGTTCAGCATGTAAACATCTGACAGATAAAGTTGAGGAGACGACGTGGTTAAAAAGATTACGAGTTACTTATCTAATATGCATTTAATACTCCTTATAATATAATGTAATATTTGTTATTTTATTTTGTTTTTATTAAACATTTATGAACATTTACAAAATGAGATTTACATTTATGTGAATGTTATTTTTTTTATCAGAACGGTGAGATGAGCCGAGAATGAAAAGTACATCAAACACACCGACAAAAGGACAACAACAATGGGTTGGGGTTAGAATGGGTTATAATGGGTTAGGGTTAGAATGGGTTGTAATGGGTCAGGGTTAGAATGGGTTAGGGTTAGAATGGGATAGAATGGGTTATAATGGGTTAGGGTTAGAATGGGTTGTAATGGGTTATAATGGGTCAGGGTTAGAATGGGTTATAATGGGTTAGGAAGGGTTAGAATGGGTTAGAATTAGTTAGAATGGGTTAGGATGGCTTAGTGTTAGAATGGGTTAGGGTTACGACGGGTTAGGGTTAGAATGGGTTAGGGTAAGGATGGGTTAGGGATAGAATGGGTTTGGGTTTGGGTTAGAATGGGTAAGGTGTAGGATGGGTTAGAATGGGTTAGGGTTAGGATGGGATAGGGTTAGAATGGGTGAGAATGGGTTAGAATGGGTTAGTGTTAAAATGGGTTAGGGTTACGATGGGTTAGGGTTAGAATGGGTTAGGGTAAGGATGGGTTAGGGATAGAATGGGTTTGGGTTTGGGTTAGAATGGGTAAGGTTTAGGATGGGTTAGAATGGGTTAGGGTTAGGATGGGATAGGGTTAGAATGGATTAGAATGGGATAGGGTTAGAATGGGTTAGAATGGGTTAGGGTTAGGATGGGTTAGAATGGGTTAGGGTTAGGATGGAATAGGGTTAGAATGGGTTAGGGTTAGGATGGGATAGGGTTAGGATGGGTTAGAATGGGTTAGGATGGGTTAGGGTTAGAATGGGTTAGGAAGGGTTAGAATGGGTTAGAATTAGTTAGAATGGGGTTAGGATGGGTTAGTGTTAGAATGGTTTAGGGATAGAATGGGTTAAGGTTAGAATGGGTTAGGGTTAGAATGGGTTAGTGTTAGGATGGGTTAGGGTTAGAATGGGTTAGGGTTAGAATGGATTAGGGTTAGAATGGGTAAGAATGGGTTAGGGTTAGGGTTAGAATGGTTTAGGGTTAGAATGGGTTAGGGTTAGAATGGGTTAGTGTTAGGATGGGTTAGGGTTAGAATGGGTTAGGGTAAGAATGGGTTAGGGTTAGAATAGGGTTCGGGTTAGGGTTAGAATGGTTTAGGGTTTAAATGGGTTAGGGTTAGAATGGGTTAGAATGGGTTAGGGTTAGAATTGGTTAGTGTTAGAATGGGTTAGGGTTAGGGTTAGAATGGGTTAGGGTTAGAATGGGTTAGGGTTAGAATGGGATAGGGTTAGAATGGGTTAGAACGGGTTAGGGGTAGAATGGGTTAGGGTCAGGGTTAGGGTTAGGATGGGTTAGAATGGGTTAGGGTTAGAATGGGTTAGGGTTAGAATGGGTAAGGGTTAGGATGGGTTAGAATGGGTTAGGGTTAGGATGGGATAGGGTTAGAATGAGTTAGGTTTAGGATGATATAGAGTTATAATGGATTAGGATTGGTTAGAATGGGTTAGAATGGGTTAGTGTTAGAATGGGTTAGGGTTAGCATGGGTTAGGATGGGTTAGGGTTAGAATGGGTTAGTGTTAGAATGGGTTAGGGTTAGGATGGCAAAGGGTTAGGGTTAGAATGGGTTAGGGTTAGAATGGGTTAGGGTTAGAATGGGATAGGGTTAGAATGGGTTCGGGTTAGAATGGGTTAGAACGGGTTAGGGGTAGAATGGGTTAGGGTCAGGGTTAGGGTTAGGATGGGTTAGAATGGGTTAGGGTTAGAATGGGTTAGGGTTAGAATGGGTAAGGGTTAGGATGGGTTAGAATGGGTTAGGGTTAGGATGGGATAGGGTTAGAATGAGTTAGGTTTAGGATGATATAGAGTTATAATGGATTAGGATTGGTTAGAATGGGTTAGAATGGGTTAGTGTTAGAATGGGTTAGGGTTAGCATGGGTTAGGATGGGTTAGGGTTAGAATGGGTTAGTGTTAGAATGGGTTAGGGTTAGGATGGCAAAGGGTTAGAATGGGTTAGGGTTAGAATGGGTTAGGGGTAGGATGGGTTAGAATGGGTTAGGGTTAGGATGGGATAGGGTTAGAATGGGTTAGAATGGGTTAGGGTTAGGGTTAGATTGGGTTAGGGTTAGGATGGGATAGGATGGGTTAGGATGGGTTAGAATGGGTTAGAATTAGTTAGAATGGGTTAGTGTTAGAATGGGTTAGGGTTAGGATGGGTTAGGGATAGAATGGGTTAGGATGGGTTAGAATTGGTTAGGGTTAGAACTGCTAAATGACTTAAATGTAATGTAAATGTAATGTAAATGTTTAGGATGGGTTAGAATGGGTTAGAATTAGTTAGAATGGGTTAGGATGGGTTAGAATGGGTTAGTGTTAGAATGGGTTAGGGATAGAATGGGTTAGGGATAGAATGGGATAGAATGGGTTAGGATGGGTTCGGGTTATGATGGGTTAGAATGGGTTAGGGTTAGGATGGGATAGGGTTAGAATGGGTTAGAATGGGTTAGGATGGGTTAGGGTTCGGATGGGTTAGAATGCGTTAGGGTTAGGATAGGATAGGGTTAGAATGGGTGAGGGTTAGGATGGGATAGGGTTAGGATGGGTTAGAATGGGTTAGAATTAGTTAGAATGGGTTAGGATGGGTTAGTGTTAGAATGGGTTAGGGTTACGATGGGTTAGGGTTAGAATGGGTTAGGGTAAGGATGGGTTAGGGATAGAATGGGTTTGGGTTTGGGTTAGAATGGGTAAGGTTTAGGATGGGTTAGAATGGGTTAGGGTTAGGATGGGATAGGGTTAGAATGGATTAGAATGGGATAGGGTTAGAATGGGTTAGAATGGGTTAGGGTTAGGATGGGTTAGAATGGGTTAGGGTTAGGATGGAATAGGGTTAGAATGGGTTAGGGTTAGGATGGGATAGGGTTAGGATGGGTTAGAATGGGTTAAGATGGGTTAGGGTTAGAATGGGTTAGGAAGGGTTAGAATGGGTTAGAATTAGTTAGAATGGGTTAGGATGGGTTAGAATGGGTTAGTGTTAGAATGGGTTAGGGATAGAATGGGTTAAGGTTAGAATGGGTTAGGGTTAGAATGGGTTAGTGTTAGGATGGGTTAGGGTTAGAATGGGTTAGGGTTAGAATGGGTTAGGGTTAGAATGGGTAAGAATGGGTTAGGGTTAGAATAGGGTTCGGGTTAGAATGGGTTTGGGTTTAGGATAAGATGGGTCTAGGATAGGATAAGTAATCCCTCTCACCCCCCCCCCTTAAGTTTTAGACGCACTATTGTAAAGTGACTGTTCCACTGGATGTCATAAGGTGAATGCACCAATTTGTAAGTCGCTCTGGATAAGAGCGTCTGCTAAATGACTTAAATGTAATGTAAATGGGTTAGGGTTAGAATGGTTTAGGGTTAGAATGGGTTAGGGTTAGAATGGGTTAGAATGGGTTAGGGTTAGAATTGGTTAGTGTTAGAATGGGTTAGGGTTAGAATGGGTTAGGGTTAGAATGGGTTAGGGTTAGAATGGGTTAGGGTTAGGGTTAGAATGGGTTAGGGTTAGAATGGGTTAGGGTTAGGGTTAGAATGGGTTAGGGTTAGAATGGGTTAGGGTTAGAATGGGATAGAGTTAGAATGGGTTCGGGTTAGAATGGGTTAGAACGGGTTAGGGGTAGAATGGGTTAGGGTTAGGGTTAGGGTTAGGATGGGTTAGAATGGGTTAGGGTTAGAATGGGTTAGGGTTAGAATGGGATAGGGTTAGAATGGGTTAGAATGGGTTAGGATGGGTTAGGGTTCGGATGGGTTAGAATGCGTTAGGGTTAGGATGGGATAGGGTTAGAATGGGTGAGGGTTAGGATGGGATAGGGTTAGGATGGGTTAGAATGGGTTAGAATTAGTTAGAATGGGTTAGGATGGGTTAGTGTTAGAATGGGTTAGGGTTAGAATGGGTAAGGTTTAGGATGGGTTAGAATGGGTTAGGGTTAGGATGGGATAGGGTTAGAATGGGTGAGAATGGGTTAGAATGGGTTAGTGTTAGAATGGGTTAGGGTTACGATGGGTTAGGGTTAGAATGGGTTAGGGTAAGGATGGGTTAGGGATAGAATGGGTTTGGGTTTGGGTTAGAATGGGTAAGGTTTAGGATGGGTTAGAATGGGTTAGGGTTAGGATGGGATAGGGTTAGAATGGATTAGAATGGGATAGGGTTAGAATGGGTTAGAATGGGTTAGGGTTAGGATGGGTTAGAATGGGTTAGGGTTAGGATGGAATAGGGTTACAATGGGTTAGGGTTAGGATGGGATAGGGTTAGGATGGGTTAGAATGGGTTAGGATGGGTTAGGGTTAGAATGGGTTAGGGTTAGAATGGGTTAGGGTTAGAATGGGTAAGAATGGGTTAGGGTTAGAATAGGGTTCGGGTTAGAATGGGTTTGGGTTTAGGATAAGATGGGTCTAGGATAGGATAAGTAATCCCTCTCACCCCCCCCCCTTAAGTTTTAGACGCACTATTGTAAAGTGACTGTTCCACTGGATGTCATAAGGTGAATGCACCAATTTGTAAGTCGCTCTGGATAAGAGCGTCTGCTAAATGACTTAAATGTAATGTAAATGGGTTAGGGTTAGAATGGTTTAGGGTTAGAATGGGTTAGGGTTAGAATGGGTTAGAATGGGTTAGGGTTAGAATTGGTTAGTGTTAGAATGGGTTAGGGTTAGAATGGGTTAGGGTTAGAATGGGTTAGGGTTAGAATGGGTTAGGGTTAGGGTTAGAATGGGTTAGGGTTAGAATGGGTTAGGGTTAGGGTTAGAATGGGTTAGGGTTAGAATGGGTTAAGGTTAGAATGGGATAGAGTTAGAATGGGTTCGGGTTAGAATGGGTTAGAACGGGTTAGGGGTAGAATGGGTTAGGGTTAGGGTTAGGGTTAGGATGGGTTAGAATGGGTTAGGGTTAGAATGGGTTAGGGTTAGAATGGGATAGGGTTAGAATGGGTTAGAATGGGTTAGGATGGGTTAGGGTTCGGATGGGTTAGAATGCGTTAGGGTTAGGATGGGATAGGGTTAGAATGGGTGATGGTTAGGATGGGATAGGGTTAGGATGGGTTAGAATGGGTTAGAATTAGTTAGAATGGGTTAGGATGGGTTAGTGTTAGAATGGGTTAGGGTTAGAATGGGTAAGGTTTAGGATGGGTTAGAATGGGTTAGGGTTAGGATGGGATAGGGTTAGAATGGGTGAGAATGGGTTAGAATGGGTTAGTGTTAGAATGGGTTAGGGTTACGATGGGTTAGGGTTAGAATGGGTTAGGGTAAGGATGGGTTAGGGATAGAATGGGTTTGGGTTTGGGTTAGAATGGGTAAGGTTTAGGATGGGTTAGAATGGGTTAGGGTTAGGATGGGATAGGGTTAGAATGGATTAGAATGGGATAGGGTTAGAATGGGTTAGAATGGGTTAGGGTTAGGATGGGTTAGAATGGGTTAGGGTTAGGATGGAATAGGGTTAGAATGGGTTAGGGTTAGGATGGGATAGGGTTAGGATGGGTTAGAATGGGTTAGGATGGGTTAGGGTTAGAATGGGTTAGGAAGGGTTAGAATGGGTTAGAATTAGTTAGAATGGGTTAGGATGGGTTAGAATGG
Source organism: Oncorhynchus gorbuscha (assembly GCF_021184085.1). Lineage (NCBI taxonomy): Eukaryota > Metazoa > Chordata > Actinopteri > Salmoniformes > Salmonidae > Oncorhynchus > Oncorhynchus gorbuscha. Next base: position 617,446 of record NC_060185.1, read on the forward strand.
GTTAGTGTTAGAATGGGTTAGGGATAGAATGGGTTAGGATGGGTTAGGGTTAGAATTGGTTAGGGATAGAATGGGTTAGGATGGGTTAGGTTTAGAATGGGTTAGGATGGGTTAGAATGGGTTAGAATGGGTAAGTGTTAGAATGGGTTAGGGTTAGAATGGGTTAGGGTTAGGATGGGTTAGGGTTAGGATGGGTTAGGGTTAGAATGGGTTCGTATGGGTTAGAATGGGTTAGAATTAGTAAGAATGGGTTAGTGTTAGAATGGGTTAGGCTTAGGATGGGATAGGGTTAGGATGGGTTAGGATGGGTTAGGGTTAGAATGGGTTAGGGTTAGGATGGGTTAGAATGGGTTAGGATGGGTTCGGGTTATGATGGGTTAGAATGGGTTAGGGTTAAGATGGGATAGGGTTAGAATGGGTTAGGATGGGTTAGGGTTAGATTGGGTTAGGGTTAGGATGGGATATGATGGGTTAGGATGGGTTAGAATGGGTTAGAATTAGTTAGAATGGGTTAGTGTTAGAATGGGTTAGGGTTAGGATGGGTTAGGGATATAATGGGTTAGGATAGGTTAGAATGGGTTAGGGTTAGAATGGTTTAGGATGGGTTAGACGTCATTTCCGGTCACAACTTGCAGGCTTGTTTTCGAGTTGCTGTGCGTTTTGTTGCCAACCTATTTTACTACCTGACAACTTTACTGTTTTCACTTTTTAATTACCGTTCATATATTTATTTATTTTTTCTTCAACTTTTTCACTCCGGACGCTTTATCTGGACACGATTCGTCAGGACCTCCAACAGCCGAAGCTAAGTAGTAACATTAACATGATGCCTTCTAATTGTAGTCGCTGTACTCGCCTCACGGCGAGGATAGCTGTGCTGCAAGCCCAGCTTCAGACGCAATTGTTAGGCAAGGGTAATTTCAGTGTAGGAAAGGATGAAACAGCGTCTGTGCCACCAGTAAGTACAGATAGTAGTATAAATCCCCTGGCACAGTCCCCGCAGCCGGACACCTTTCTCACGGTTTCTGGAAGGAAATGCTGTAGGAAAGCTCAACCGGTGTCGCTCATTCAGCCGACAGAAACTTTCAACCGGTTTTCCCCATTAAGCACCGGGTCGGAGTCAGAGGCCGAGTCTTCTCTGGTCTCTACTCCTCCCGTTACGGGGTCTGAGACGCCGAAGCTTCCCACCATTAGCTCTGACAAATTGAAAACTCTAGTCATTGGCGACTCCATTACCCGCAGTATTAGACTTAAAACGAATCATCCAGCGATCATACACTGTTTACCAGGGGGCACGGCTACCGACGTTAAGGCTAATCTGAAGATGGTGCTGGCTAAAGCTAAAACTGGCGAGTGTAGAGAGTATAGAGATATTGTTATCCACGTCAGCACCAACGATGTTAGGATGAAACAGTCAGAGATCACCAAGCGCAACATAGCTTCTGCGTGCATATCAGATAGAAAGATGTGTCGGCATCGAGTAATTGTCTCTGGCCCCCTCCCAGTTAGGGGGAGTGATGAGCTCTATAGCAGAGTCTCACAACTCAATCGCTGGTTGAAAACTGTTTTCTGCCCCTCCCAAAAGATAGAATTTGTAGATAACTGGCCCTCTTTCTGGGACTCGCCCACAAACAGGACCAAGCCTGACCTGCTGAGGAGTGACGGACTCCATCCTAGCTGGAGGGGTGCTCTCATCTTATCTACCAACATAGACAGGGCTCTAACTCCTCTTGCTCCACAATGAAATAGGGTGCAGGCCAGGCAGCAGGCTGTTAGCCAGCCTGCCAGCATAGTGGAGTCTGCCACTAGCACAGTCAGTGTAGTCAGCTCAGCTATCACCATTGAGACCGTGTCTGTGCCTCGACCTAGGTTGGGCAAAACTAAACATGGCGGTGTTCGCCTTAGCAATCTCACTAGGATAAAGAGCACCTCCATTCCTGTCATTACTGAAATAGATCATGATAACTCACATCTCAAAATAGGGCTACTTAATGTTAGATCCCTTACTTCAAAGGCAATTATAGTCAATGAACTAATCACTGATCATAATCTTGATGTGATTGGCCTGACTGAAACATGGCTTAAGCCTGATGAATTTACTGTTTTAAATGAGGCCTCACCTCCTGGCTACACTAGTGACCATATCCCCCGTGCATCCCGCAAAGGCGGAGGTGTTGCTAACATTTACGATAGCAAATTTCAATTTACAAAAAAAAATGACGTTTTCGTCTTTTGAGCTTCTAGTCATGAAATATATGCAGCCGACTCAATCACTTTTTATCACTTTTTATAGCTACTGTTTACAGGCCTCCTGGGCCATATACAGCGTTTCTCACTGAGTTCCCTGAATTCCTATCGGACCTTGTAGTCATAGCACATAATATTCTAATCTTTGGTGACTTTAATATTCACATGGAAAAGTCCACAGACCCACTCCAAAAGGCTTTCGGAGCCATCATCGACTCAGTGGGTTTTGTCCAACATGTCTCTGGACCCACTCACTGTCACAGTCATATGCTGGACCTAGTTTTCTCCCATGGAATAAATGTTGTCGATCTTAATGTTTTTCCTCATAATCCTGGACTATCGGACCACCATTTTATTACGTTTGCAATTGCAACAAATAATCTGCTCAGACCCCAACCAAGGACCATCAAAAGTTGTGCTATAAATTCACAGACAACACAAAGATTCCTTGATGCCATTCCAGACTCCCTCTGCCTACCCAAGGACGCCAGAGGACAAAAATCAGTTACCCACCTAACTGAGGATCTCGATTTAACCTTGCGCAATACCCTAGATGCAGTTGCACCCCTAAAAACTAAAAACATTTCTCATAAGAAACTAGCTCCTTGGTACACAGAAAATACCCGAGCTCTGAAGCAGGCTTCCAGAAAATTGGAACAGAAATGGCGCCACACCAAACTGGAAGTCTTCCGACTAGCTTGGAAAGACGGTACCGTGCAGTACCGAAGAGCCCTTACTGCTGCTCGATCATCCTATTTTTCGAACTTAATTGAGGAAAATAAGAACAATCCGAAATTCCTATTTGATACTGTCATAAAGCTAACTAAAAAGCAGCATTCCCCAAGAGAGGATGACTTTCACTTTAGCAGTGATAAATTCATGAACTTCTTTGAGGAAAATATTATGATTATTAGAAAGCAAATTACAGACTCCTCTTTAAACCTGCGTATTCCTCCAAACCTCAGTTGTCCTGAGTCTGCACAACTCTGCCAGGACCTAGGATCAAGAGAGACGCTCAAGTGTTTTAGTACTATATCTCTTGACACAATGATGAAAATAATCATGGCCTCTAAACCTTCAAGCTGCATACTGGACCCTATTCCAACTAAACTACTGAAAGAGCTGCTTCCTGTGCTTGGCCCTCCTATGTTGAACATAATAAACGACTCTCTATCCACTGGATGTGTACCAAACTCACTAAAAGTGGCAGTAATAAAGCCTCTCTTGTAAAAGCCAAACCTTGACCCAGAAAATATAAAAAACTATCGGCCTATATCGAATCTTCCATTCCTCTCAAAAAAATTTTAAAAGGCTGTTGCGCAGCAACTCACTGCCTTCCTGAAGACAAACAATGTATACGAAATGCTTCAGGCTGGTTTTAGACCCCATCATAGCACTGAGACGGCACTTGTGAAGGTGGTAAATGACATTTTAATGGCATCGGACCGAGGCTCTGCATCTGTCCTCGTGCTCCTAGACCTTAGTGCTGCTTTTGATACCATCGATCACCACATTCTTTTGGAGAGATTGGAAACCCAAATAGGTCTACACGGACATGTTCTGGCCTTGTTTAGATCTTATCTGTCGGAAAGATATCAATTTGTCTCTGTGAATGGTTTGTCCTCTGACAAATCAACTGTAAATTTCGGTGTTCCTCAAGGTTCCGTTTTAGGACCACTATTGTTTTCACTATACATTTTACCTCTTGGGGATGTTATTCGAAAACATAATGTTAACTTTCACTGCTATGCGGATGACACACAGCTGTACATTTCAATGAAACATGGTGAAGCCCCAAAATTGCCCTCGCTAGAAGCATGTGTTTCATACATAAGGAAGTGGATGGCTGCAAACCTTCTACTATTAAACTCGGACAAAACAGTGATGCTTGTTCTAGGTCCCAAGAAACAAAGAGATCTTCTGTTGAATCTGACAATTAATCTTAATGGTTGTACAGTCGTCTCAAATAAAACTGTGTAGGACCACGGCGTAACTCTGGACCCTGATCTCTCTTTTGAAGAACATATCAAGAAAATTTCGAGGACAGCTTTTTTCCATCTACGTAATATTGCAAAAATCAGAAACTTTCTGTCCAAAAATGATGCAGAAAAATTAATCCATGCTTTTGTCACTTCTAGGTTAGACTACTGCAATGCTCTACTTTCCGGCTACCCGGATAAAGCACTAAATAAACTTCAGTTAGTGCTAAATACGGCTGCTAGAATCCTGACTAGAACCCAAAAAATTTGATCATATTACTCCAGTGCTAGCCTCTCTACACTGGCTTCCTGTCAAAGCAAAGGCTGATTTCAAGGTTTTACTGCTAACCTACAAAGCATTACATGGGCTTGCTCCTACCTAGCTCTCTGATTTGGTCCTGCCGTACATACCTACACGTACGCTACGGTCACAAGACGCAGGCCTCCTAATTGTCCCTAGTATTTCTAAGCAAACAGCTGGAGGCAGGGCTTTCTCCGATAGAGCTCCATTTTTATGGAATGGTCTGCCTACCCATGAAAGAGACGCAAACTCGGTCTCAACCTTTAAGTCTTTACTGAAGACTCATCTCTTCAGTGGGTCATATGATTGAGTGTAGTCTGGCCCAGGAGTGGGAAGGTGAACGGAAAGGCTCTGGAGCAACGAACCGCCCTTGCTGTCTCTGCCTGGCCAGTTCCCCTCTTTCCACTGGGATTCTCTGCCTCTAACCCAATTACAGGGGCTGAGTCACTGGCTTTACTGGGGCTCTCTCATGCCGTCCCTGCAGGGGGTGCGTCACCTGAGTGGGTTGATTCACTGTTGTGGTCATCCTGTCTGGGTTGCCCCCCCCCCTTGGGTTGTGCCGTGGCCGAGATCTTTGTGGGCTATACTCAGCCTTGTCTCAGGATGGTAAGTTGGTGGTTGAAGATATCCCTCTAGTGGTGTGCGGGCTGTGCTTTGGCAAAGTGGGTGGGGTTATATCCTTCCTGTTTGGCCCCGTCCGGGGGTGTCCTCGAATGGGGCCACAGTGTCTCCTGAACCCTCCTGTCTCAGCCTCCAGTATTTATGCTGCACTAGTTTGTGTCGGGGGCTAGGGTCAGTTTGTTATATCTGGAGTACTTCTCCTGTCCTATTCGGTGTCCTGTGTGAATCTAAGTGTGCGTTCTCTAATTCTCTCCTTCTTTCTTTCTCTCTCTCGGAGGACCTGAGCCCTAGGACCATGCCCCAGGACTACCTGACATGATGGCTCCTCGCTGTCCCCAGTCCACCTGGCCATGCTGCTGCTCCAGTTTCAACTGACCTGAGCCCTAGGACCATGTCCCAGGACTACCTGACATGATGACTCCTTGCTGTCCCCAGTCCACCTGGCCATGCTGCTGCTCCAGTTTCAACTGTTCTGCCTTACTATTATTTGACCATGCTGGTCATTTATGAACATTTGAACATCTTGGCCATGTTCTGTTATAATCTCCACCCGGCACAGCCAGAAGAGGACTGGCCACCCCACATATGCTCTCTCTAATTCTCTCTTTCTTTCTCTCTCTCTCTCTGAGGACCTGAGCCCAAGGACCGTGCCCCAGGACGACCTGACATGATGACTCCTTGCTGTCCCCAGTCCACCTGACTGTGCAGCTGCTCCAGTTTCAACTGTTCTGCCTTGTTATTATTCGACCATGCTGGTCATTTATGAACATTTGAACATCTTGGCTATGTTCTGTTATAATCTCCACCCGGCATAGCCAGAAGAGGACTGGCCACCCCACATAGCCTGGTTCCTCTCTAGGTTTCTTCCTAGGTTTTGGCCTTTCTAGGGAGTTTTTCCTAGCCACTGTGCTTCTACACCTGCATTGCTCGCTGTTTGGGGTTTTAGGCTGGGTTTCTGTACAGCACTTTGAGATATCAGCTGATGTACGAAGGGCTATATAAATAAAATTTGATTGAATTTGTTAGAATGGGTTAGAATTAGTTAGAATGGGTTAGGATGGGTTAGAATGGGTTAGTGTTAGAATGGGTTAGGGATAGAATGGGTTAGGATGGGTTAGGGTTAGAATTGGTTAGGGTTAGGGATAGAATGGGTTAGGATGGGTTAGGTTTAGAATGGGTTAGGATGGGTTAGAATGGGTTAGAATGGGTAAGTGTTAGAATGGGTTAGAGTTAGAATGGGTTAGGGTTAGGATGGGTTAGGGTTAGGATGGGCTAGGGTTAGAATGGGTTCGTATGGGTTAGAATGGGTTAGAATTAGTAAGAATGGGATAGGATGGGTTAGAATGGGTTAGTGTTAGAATAGTTTAGGGTTAGGATGGGTTAGAATGGGTTAGGGTTAGGATGGGATAGGGTTAGGATGGGTTAGGATGGGTTAGGGTTAGAATGGGTTAGTGTTCGAATGGGTTAGGGTTAGGATGGCAAAGGGTTAGAATGGGTTAGAATGGGTTAGGGTTAGAATGGGTTAGGATGGGTTATAATGGGTTAGGATGGGTTAGAATGGGTTAGAATGGGTTAGGATGGGTTAGAATGGGTTAGTGTTAGAATGGGTTAGGGATAGAATGGGTTAGGTTTAGGATGGGTTAGGGTTAGGATGGGTTAGAATGGGTTAGGTTTAGGATGAGTTAGGGTTAGAATGGGTTAGGATGAGTTATAATGGGTTAGGATGGGTTAGAATGGGTTAGTGTTAGAATGGATTAGGGTTAGAATGGGTTAGGATGGGTTAGGGTTAGAATGGGATAGAATGGGTTAGGGTTAGAATGGGTTTGGGTTAGAATGGGTAAGGATTAGGATGGGTTAGAATGGGTTAGGGTTAGGATAGGATAGAATGGGTCAGGATGGGATAGAATGGGTTAGGGTTAGAATGGGTTAGGATGGGTTAGAATGGGTTAGTGTTAGAATGGGTTAGGGATAGAATGGGTTAGGATGGGTTAGGGTTAGAATAAGTTAGGGGGTTAGGGTTAACCCTTTCTATATAGTGGTTCTAAGTAGTGCACCCTATTCTCTATATAGTGGTTCTAAGTAGTGCACCCTATTCTATAATTGTCCACTGGTTTTAAGTAGTGCACCATATTCTCTATACAGTGGTTCTAAGCAGTGCCCCCTATTCTCTAAATAGTGATTCAAAGTAGTGCACCCTATTATCTATTATAGTGCACTGGTTCTAAGAAGTGCACCATATTCTCTATATAGTGCACTGTTTCTAAGTAGTGGACCCTATCCTCTATGTAGTGGTTCTAAGTAGTGCCCCCTATTCTCTATATAGTCCACTGGTTCTAAGTAGTGTAACCTCTTCTCTATATAGTCCACTGGTTCAAAGTAGTGCACTCTACTCTCTATTATAGTGCACTGGTTCTAAGTAGTGCATCCTATTCACTATATAGTCAACTGGTTCTAAGTCGTGCACCCTATTCTCTATATAGTCCGCTGGTTTTAAGTAGTGCACCCAATTCTCTACATAGTCCGCGGTTCTAAGTAGTGCACCCTATTCTCTATATAGTGGTTCTAAGTAGGGCACCCTATTCGTTAATATAGTCCACTGGTTCTAAGTAGTGCACCCTATTCTCTAATATAGTCCACTGGGTCTAAGTAGTGGACCCCATTCTCTATATAGTGGTTCTAAGTAGTGCACCCTATTCTCTATATAGTCCACTGGTTTTAAGTAGTGCACCCCATTCTCTATATAGTGGTTCTAAGTAGTGCACCCTATTCTCTAATATAGTCCACCCCATTCTCTATATAGTGGTTCTAAGTAGTGCACCCCATTCTCTATATAGTGGTTCTAAGAAGTGCACCCTATTCTCTAATATAGTGGTTCTAAGTAGTGCATCATATTCTCTACATAGTGGTTCTAAGTAGTGCAGCCTATTCACTATATAGTCAACTGGTTCTAAGTAGTGCACCCTATTCTCTATATAGTCCGCTGGTTTTATGTAGTGCACCCGATTCTCTATATAGTGCGCGGTTCTAAGTAGTGCACCCTATTCTCTATGTAGTCCACTGGTTCTAAGTAGTGCCCACTATTCTCTATATAGTGGTTCTAAGTAGTGCACCCGATTCTCTATATAGTGGTTCTAAGTAGTGCATCATATTCTCTACATAGTGGTTCTAAGTAGTGCACCCTTTTCTATAATATAGTCCGCTGGTTCTAAGTAGTGCACCCCATTCTCTATATAGTGGTTCTAAGTAGTGCACCCTATTCTATAATATAGTCCACTGGTTCTAAGTAGTGCACCCTATTCTCTAATATAGTCCACCTGGGTCTAAGTAGTGCACCCCATTCTCTATATAGTGGTTCTAAGTAGTGCACCCTATTCTCTATATAATCCACTGGTTTTAAGTAGTGCACCCTATTCTCTATATTGGTTCTAAGTAGTGCACCTTATTCTCTATAGTGGTTCTAAGTAGTGCATCATATTCTCTACATAGTGGTTCTAAGTAGTGCACCCTATTCTCTAAAATAGTGCACTGTTTCTAAGTAGTGCACCCTATCCTCTATGTAGTGATTCTAAGTAGTGCCCCCTATTCTCTATATAGACCACTGGTTCTAAGTAGTGCAACCTCTTCTCTATATAGTCCACTGGTTAAAACGTAGTGCACCCTATTCTCTATTATAGTGCACTGGTTCTAAGAAGTCCACCATATTCTCTATATAGTGCACTGTTTCTAAGTAGTGCACCCTATCCTCTATGTAGTGGTTCTAAGTAGTGCCCTCTATTCTCTATATAGTCCACTGGTTCTAAGTAGTGCAACCTCTTCTCTGTAGAGTCCACTGGTTCAAAGTAGTGCACCCTATTCTCTATTATAGTGCACTGGTTCTAAGTAGTGCACCCTATTAACTATATAGTCAACTGGTTTTAAGTAGTGCACCCGATTCTCTATATAGTCCACGGTTCTAAGTAGTGCACCCTATTCTCTATATAGTGGTTCTAAGTAGTGCACCCCATTCTCTATATAGTGGTTCTAAGTAGTGCACCCTATTCTATAATATAGTTCACTGGTTCTAAGTAGTGCACCCCATTCTCTATATAGTGGTTCTAAGTAGTGCACCCTATTCTCTAATATAGTTCACTGGGTCTAAGTAGTGCACCCCATTCTCTATATAGTGGTTCTAAGTAGTGCACCCTATTCTCTATATAGTCCACTGGTTTTAAGTAGTGCACCCTATTCTCTATATAGTGGTTCTAAGTAGTGCACCTTATTCTCTATATAGTGGTTCTTAGTAGTGCATCATATTCTCTACATAGTGGTTCTAAGTAGTGCACCCTATTCTCTAAAATAGTCCACTGGTTCTAAGTAGTGCACCCCATTCTCTATATAGTGGTTCTAAGTAGTGCACCCTATTCTATAATATAGTCCACTGGTTCTAAGTAGTGCACCCCATTCTCTATATAGTGGTTCTAAGTAGTGCACCCTATTCTCTATATAGTCCACTGGTTTTAAGTAGTGCACCCTATTCTCTATAGTGGTTCTAAGTAGTGCATCATATTCTCTACATAGTGGTTCTAAGTAGTGCACCCTATTCTCTAAAATAGTGCACTGTTTCTAAGTAGTGCACCCTATCCTCTATGTAGTTTTTCTAATTAGTGCCCCCTATTCTCTATATAGTCCACTGGTTCTAAGTAGTGCAACCTCTTCTCTATATAGTCCACTGGTTCAAAGTAGTGCACCCTATTCTCTATTATAGTGCACTGGTTCTAAGTAGTGCACCCTATTAACTATATAGTCAACTGGTTTTAAGTAGTGCACCCGATTCTCTATATAGTCCGTGGTTCTAAGTAGTGCACCCTATTATCTATGTAGTCCACTGGTTCTAAGTAGTGCCCCCTATTCTCTATATAATGGTTCTAAGTAGTGCACCCCATTCTCTATATAGTGGTTAATATATAATAATAATAATATATGCCATTTAGCAGACGCTTTTATCCAAAGCGACTTACAGTCATGTGTGCATACATTCTACGTATGGGTGGTCCCGGGGATCAAACCCACTACCCTGGCGTTACAAGCGCCATGCTCTACCAACTGAGCTGTTCTAAATAGTGCACCCTATTCTCTAATATAGTCCACCCCATTCTCTATATAGTGGTTCTAAGTAGTGCACCCCATTCTCTATATAGTGGTTCTAAGTAGTGCACCCTATTCTATAATATAGTTCACTGGTTCTAAGTAGTGCACCCCATTATCTATATAGTGGTTCTAAGTAGTGCACCCTATTCTTTATATAGTCCACTGGTTTTAAGTAGTGCACCCTATTCTCTATATAGTGGTTCTAAGTAGTGCACCTTATTCTCTATATAGTGGTTCTTAGTAGTGCATCATATTCTCTACATAGTGGTTCTAAGTAGTGCACCCTATTCTCTAAAATAGTCCACTGGTTCTAAGTAGTGCACCCTATTCTATAATATAGTCCGCCGGTTCTAAGTAGTGCACCCCATTCTCTATATAGTGGTTCTAAGTAGTGCACCCTATTCTATAATATAGTGCACTGGTTCTAAGTAGTGCACCCTATTCTCTAATATAGTCCACTGGTTTTAAGTAGTGCACCCTATTCTCTATATAGTGGTTCTAAGTAGTGCACCCCATTCTCTATGTAGTGGTTCTAAGTAGTGCACCCTATTCTCTATATAGTCCACTGGTTTTAAGTAGTGCACCCTATTCTCTATATTGGTTCTAAGTAGTGCACCTTATTCTCTATATAGTGGTTCTAAGTAGTGCATCATATTCTCTACATAGTGGTTCTAAGTAGTGCACCATATTCTCTAAAATAGTGCACTGTTTCTAAGTAGTGCACCCTATCCTCTATGTAGTGGTTCTAAGTAGTGCCCCCTATTCTCTATATAGACCACTGGTTCTAAGTAGTGCAACCTGTTCTCTATATAGTCCACTGTTTCAAAGTAGTGCACCCTATTCTCTATTATAGTGCACTGGTTCTAAGAAGTGCACCATATTCGCTATATAGTACACTGTTTCTAAGTAGTGCACCCTATCCTCTATGTAGTGGTTCTAAGCAGTGCAACCTCTTCTCTATATAGTCCACTGGTTCAAAGTAGTGCACCCTATTCTCTATTATAGTGCACTGGTTCTAAGTAGTGCACCCCATTCTCTATATAGTGGTTCTAAGTAGTGCACCACATTCTCTAATATAGTCCACCCCATTCTCTATATAGTGGTTCTAAGTAGTGCACCCCATTCTCTATATAGTGGTTCTAAGTAGTGCACCCTATTCTCTAATATAGTCCACTGGTTCTAAGTAGTGCACCACATTCTCTATATAGTGGTTCTAAGTAGTGCACCCTATTCTCTATATAGTCCACTGGTTTTAAGTAGTGCACCCTATTCTCTAATATAGTCCACTGGGTCTAAGTAGTGCACCCCATTCTCTATATAGTGGTTCTAAGTAGTGCACCCTATTCTCTATATAGTCCACTGGTTTTAATTAGTGCACCCTATTCTCTATATAGTGGTTCTAAGTAGTGCACATTATTCTCTATATAGTGGTTCTAAGTAGTGCATCATATTCTCTACATAGTGGTTCTAAGTAGTGCACCCTATTCTCTAAAATAGTCCACTGGTTCTAAGTAGTGCACCCTTTTCTATAATATAGTCCGCTGGTTCTAAGTAGTGCACCCCATTGTCTATATAGTGGTTCTAAGTAGTGCACCCTATTCTATAATATAGTCCACTGGTTCTAAGTAGTGCACCCTATTCTCTAATATAGTCCACTGGGTCTAAGTAGTGCACCCCATTCTCTATATAGTGGTTTTAAGTAGTGCACCCTATTCTCTATATTGATTCTAATTAGTGCACCTTATTCTCTATATAGTGGTTCTAAGTAGTGCATCATATTCTCTACATAGTGGTTCTAAGTAGTGCACCCTATTCTCTAAAATAGTGCACTGTTTCTAAGTAGTGCACCCTATCCTCTATGTAGTGGTTCTAAGTAGTGCCCCCTATTCTCTATATAGACCACTGGTTCTAAGTAGTGCAACCTCTTCTCTATATAGTCCACTGGTTCAAAGTAGTGCACCCTATTCTCTATTATAGTGCACTGGTTCTAAGAAGTGCACCATATTCTCTATATAGTGCACTGTTTCTAAGTAGTGCACCCTATCCTCTATGTAGTGGTTCTAAGTAGTGCCCCCTATTCTCTATATAGTCCACTGGTTCTAAGTAGTGCACCCTATTCTCTAATATAGTCCACTGGTTCTAAGTAGTGCACCCCATTGTCTATATAGTGGTTCTAAGTAGTGCACCCTATTCTACAATATAGTCCACTGGGTCTAAGTAGTGCACCCCATTCTCTATATAGTGGTTCTAAGTAGTGCACCATATTCTCTATATAGTCCACTGGTTTTAAGTAGTGCACCCTATTCTCTATAGTGGTTCTAAGTAGTGCACCTTATTCTCTATATAGTGGTTCTAAGTAGTGCATCATATTCTCTACATAGTGGTTCTAAGTAGTGCACCCTATTCTCTAAAATAGTGCACTGTTTCTAAGTAGTGCACCCTATCCTCTATATAGTGGTTCTAAGTAGTGCACCCCATTCTCTATATAGTGGTTCTAAGTAGTGCAACCTCTTCTCTATATAGTCCACTGGTTCTAAGAAGTGCACCATATTCTCTATATAGTGCACTGTTTCTAAGTAGTGCACCCTATCCTCTATGTAGTGGTTCTAAGTAGTGCCCCCTATTCTCTAAAATAGTGCACTGGTTCTAAGTAGTGCACCCTATTAACTATATAGTCAACTGGTTTTAAGTAGTGCACCCGATTCTCTATATAGTCCGTGGTTCTAAGTAGTGCACCCTATTATCTATGAAGTCCATTGGTTCTAAGTAGTGCCCTCTATTCTCTATATAGTGGTTCTAAGTAGTGCACCCCATTCTCTATATAGTGGTTCTAAGTAGTGCACCCCATTCTCTATATAGTGGTTCTAAGTAGTGCACCCTATTCTATAATATAGTTCACTGGTTCTAAGTAGTGCACCCCATTCTCTATATAGTGGTTCTAAGTAGTGCACCCTATTCTTTATATAGTCCACTGGTTCTAAGTAGTGCACCCCATTCTCTATATAGTGGTTCTAAGTAGTGCACCCTATTCTCTAATATAGTCCACCCCATTCTCTATATAGTGGTTCTAAGTAGTGCACCCCATTCTCTATATAGTGGTTCTAAGTAGTGCACCCTATTCTTTATATAGTCCACTGGTTCTAAGTAGTGCACCCCATTCTCTATACAGTGGTTCTAAGTAGTACCCCCTATTCTCTATATGGTGCACTGGTTCTATGTCGTGCCCCGTATTCTCTAGATAGTGGTTCTAAGTTGTGCACCCTATTCTCTATATAGTGGTTCTAAGTAGTGCCCCAAATTCTCTAAATAGTAATTCTAAGTAGTGCACCCTATTCTCTATATAGTGGTTCTAAATAGTGCACCCTATTCTCTATATAGTTGTTCTAAGTAGTGCACCCTATTCTCTATATTGTGGTTCTAAGTAGTGCACCCTATTCTCTAATATAGTCCACTGGTTCTAAGTAGTGCACCCCATTCTCTATATAGTGATTCTAAGTATTGCACCCTATTCTCTATATAGTGGTTCTAAGTAGTACACCCAATTCTCTATATAGTGGTTCTAAGCAGTGCACCATATTCTCTAATATAGTCCAATGGTTCTAAGTAGTGCACCCCATTCTCTATATAGTGGTTCTAACTAGTGCAACCTATTCTCTATATAGTGCACTGTTTCTAAGTAGTGCACCCTATCCTCTATGTAGTGGTTCTAAGTAGTGCCCCCTATTCTCTATATGGTCCACTGGTTCTAAGTAGTGCAACCTCTTCTCTATATAGTCAACTGGTTCAAAGTAATGCACCCTATTCTCTATATAGTCCACTGGTTTTAAGTGGTGCACCCGATTCTCTATATAGTCCACTGGTTCTAAGTAGTGCCCCCTATTCTCTATATAGTGGTTCTAAGTAGTGCACCCTATTCTCTAATATAGTCCACTGGTTCTTAGTAGTGCACCCCATTCTCTATATATGGTCCTGTGTAGCTCAGTTGGTAGAGCATGGCGCTTGTAACGCCAGGGTAGTGGGTTCGATCCCCGGGACCACCCATACGTAGAATGTATGCACACATGACTGTAAGTCGCTTTGGATAAAAGCGTCTGCTAAATGGCATATATTATTATATTATAAGTAGTGCACCCTATTCTCTATATAGTGGTTCTAAGTAGTGCATCCTATTCTCTATATAGTGGTTCTAAGTAGTGCCCCCTTGTGTCTATATAGTCCACTGGTTCTAAGTAGTGCACCCCATTCTCTATATAGTGATTCTAAGTAGTGCACCATATTCTCTATATAGTGGTTCTAAATAGTGCACCAAATTCTCTATATTATTCTCTATATAGTCCACTGGTTTTAAGTAGTGCACCCGATTCTCTATATAGTCCGCGGTTCTAAGTAGTGCACCCCATTCTCTATATAGTGATTCTAAGTATTGCACCCTATTCTCTATATAGTGGTTCTAAGTAGTACACCCAATTCTCTATATAGTTGTTCTAAGTAGTGCACCCTATCCTCTATGTAGTGGTTCTAAGTAGTGCCCCCTATTCTCTATATAGACCACTGGTTCTAAGTAGTGCAACCTCTTCTCTATATAGTCCACTGGTTCAAAGTAGTGCACCCTATTCTCTATTATAGTGCACTGGTTCTAAGAAGTGCACCATATTCTCTATATAGTGCACTGTTTCTAAGTAGTGCACCCTATCCTCTATGTAGTGGTTCTAAGTAGTGCCCCCTATTCTCTATATAGTCCACTGGTTCTAAGTAGTGCACCCCATTGTCTATATAGTGGTTCTAAGTAGTGCACCCTATTCTATAATATAGTCCACTGGGTCTAAGTAGTGCACCCCATTCTCTATATAGTGGTTCTAAGTAGTGCACCATATTCTCTATATAGTCCACTGGTTTTAAGTAGTGCACCCTATTCTCTATAGTGGTTCTAAGTAGTGCACCTTATTCTCTATATAGTGGTTCTAAGTAGTGCATCATATTCTCTACATAGTGGTTCTAAGTAGTGCGCCCTATTCTCTAAAATAGTGCACTGTTTCTAAGTAGTGCACCCTATCCTCTATGTAGTGGTTCTAATTAGTGCCCCCTATTCTCTATATAGTCCACTGGTTCTAAGTAGTGCAACCTCTTCTCTATATAGTCCACTGGTTCTAAGAAGTGCACCATATTCTCTATATAGTGCACTGTTTCTAAGTAGTGCACCCTATCCTCTATGTAGTGGTTCTAAGTAGTGCCCCCTATTCTCTAAAATAGTGCACTGGTTCTAAGTAGTGCACCCTATTAACTATATAGTCAACTGGTTTTAAGTAGTGCACCCGATTCTCTATATAGTCCGTGGTTCTAAGTAGTGCACCCTATTATCTATGAAGTCCATTGGTTCTAAGTAGTGCCCTCTATTCTCTATATAGTGGTTCTAAGTAGTGCACCCCATTCTCTATATAGTGGTTCTAAGTAGTGCACCCCATTCTCTATATAGTGGTTCTAAGTAGTGCACCCTATTCTATAATATAGTTCACTGGTTCTAAGTAGTGCACCCCATTCTCTATATAGTGGTTCTAAGTAGTGCACCTATTCTTTATATAGTCCACTGGTTCTAAGTAGTGCACCCCATTCTCTATATAGTGGTTCTAAGTAGTGCACCCTATTCTCTAATATAGTCCACCCCATTCTCTATATAGTGGTTCTAAGTAGTGCACCCCATTCTCTATATAGTGGTTCTAAGTAGTGCACCCTATTCTTTATATAGTCCACTGGTTCTAAGTAGTGCACCCCATTCTCTATACAGTGGTTCTAAGTAGTACCCCCTATTCTCTATATGGTGCACTGGTTCTATGTCGTGCCCCGTATTCTCTAGATAGTGGTTCTAAGTTGTGCACCCTATTCTCTATATAGTGGTTCTAAGTAGTGCCCCAAATTCTCTAAATAGTAATTCTAAGTAGTGCACCCTATTCTCTATATAGTGGTTCTAAATAGTGCACCCTATTCTCTATATAGTTGTTCTAAGTAGTGCACCCTATTCTCTATATTGTGGTTCTAAGTAGTGCACCCTATTCTCTAATATAGTCCACTGGTTCTAAGTAGTGCACCCCATTCTCTATATAGTGGTTCTAAGTGGTTCTAAATAGTGCACCCTATTCTCTATATAGTTGTTCTAAGTAGTGCACCCGATTCTCTATATAGTCCGCGGTTCTAAGTAGTGCACCCCATTCTCTATATAGTGATTCTAAGTATTGCACCCTATTCTCTATATAGTGGTTCTAAGTAGTACACCCAATTCTCTATATAGTGGTTCTAAGCAGTGCACCATATTCTCTAATATAGTCCAATGGTTCTAAGTAGTGCACCCCATTCTCTATATAGTGGTTCTAACTAGTGCAACCTATTCTCTATATAGTGCACTGTTTCTAAGTAGTGCACCCTATCCTCTATGTAGTGGTTCTAAGTAGTGCCCCCTATTCTCTATATGGTCCACTGGTTCTAAGTAGTGCAACCTCTTCTCTATATAGTCAACTGGTTCAAAGTAATGCACCCTATTCTCTATATAGTCCACTGGTTTTAAGTGGTGCACCCGATTCTCTATATAGTCCACTGGTTCTAAGTAGTGCCCCCTATTCTCTATATAGTGGTTCTAAGTAGTGCACCCGATTCTCTAATATAGTCCACTGGTTCTTAGTAGTGCACCCCATTCTCTATATAGTGTTCTAAGTAGTGGTACCCCATTCTCTATATAGTGGTTCAAGTAGTGCACCCTATTCTCTAATATAGTCCACTGGTTCTAAGTATGCACCCCATTCTCTAATATAGTCCACTGGTTCTAAGTAGTGCGTCCCTAAATCTCATATATTAGTGGTTCTAAATAGTGCACCCTATTCTCTATATAGTTGTTCTAAGTAGTGCACCCTATTCTCTATATTGTGGTTCTAAGTAGTGCCCCCTATTCTCTATATAGTCCACTTGTTTTAAGTAGTGCACCCCATTCTCTATATAGTGGTTCTAAGTAGTGCACCCCATTCTCTATATAGTGATTCTAAGTATTACACCCTATTCTCTATATAGTGGTTCTAAGTAGTGCACCCAATTCTCTATATAGTGGTTCTAAGTAGTGCCCCCTATTCTCTATATGGTCCACTGGTTCTAAGTAGTGCAACCTCTTCTCTATATAGTCAACTGGTTCAAAGTAATGCACCCTATTCTCTATATAGTCCACTGGTTTTAAGTGGTGCACCCGATTCTCTATATAGTCCACTGGTTCTAAGTAGTGCCCCCTATTCTCTATATAGTGGTTCTAAGTAGTGCACCCTTTTCTCTAATATAGTCCACTGGTTCTTAGTAGTGCA
>NC_060185.1:635554-645554 GCF_021184085.1 Oncorhynchus gorbuscha
CGCTACGGCCCGCGCCTACCCAAAGGGACCTGCAGTTTGTTGCCGCTTATCCTGCGATTCCCCTCAACAACTAGAGGATTTCTGTTTTCCCCGTTTGGACATTTCCTGTTAAGGATTGAGGATTATGTTATTCTCTGTTTGGACTTGAATAAACTCAGTTTCTGTTAAGTCGCCTTTGGGTCCTCACTCACCTGCATAACAGATCCGGCCCTGTGGATGACATGCGAAGAGAACGGTTGTAAAGACAAAAACCATCTGGCTATTCTGTTGTTATTGTTTCTCTTACCAGCCATCCACGTGAGGGGTGCATGGTCAGTAACTAATGCAAACCTCCGACCCAGTAGGTAGTACCGGAGATAAGGCCTCTTTCTCTACGGTCGCATACCTCTGTTCCCGATCGCTGAGTTTCCTACTAATGAAGAGAATCGGCTTCTCTGCTTCACCTTTACACTGAGCTAGTACGGCCCCGAGCCCTGTATCCGAGGCGTCGACCTGCACAATGAACTCTTGTGAGAATTCCGGAGCCTGTAAAACGGGATCAGAACACATGCCATCTTTTAGCAATTGAAAGGCCTCTTCCGTC
This sequence comes from Oncorhynchus gorbuscha, assembly GCF_021184085.1. Classification (NCBI taxonomy): domain Eukaryota; kingdom Metazoa; phylum Chordata; class Actinopteri; order Salmoniformes; family Salmonidae; genus Oncorhynchus; species Oncorhynchus gorbuscha. The sequence continues at coordinate 636,138 of NC_060185.1, forward strand.
TCGTCTTTCCACTCTACCTGGTTTGGCAGGTTTTTCCTGATGAGGTTTGTGAGGGGGTTGGCAATGGTTGCATATCCCGGGATAAAACGGCGATAATATCCTGTTATCCCTAAGAAGGCCCGAACGTCTCATTTGGTCCGGGGTCGAGGCCAGTCACGAATTGCCCTGGTCTTCTCTGCCTGCGGGCGTATTTTCCCATTCCCCACGGTATACCCCAGGTATTCCGCTTCGGACAGGCCCAGGCAGCATTTATTTGGATTGGCTGTCAACCCTGTGGCTTCCAAACTCACGAGCACCGCCCGTAATCGCAGGAGGTGACTATCCCAGTCCTCGCTGTGGATGACCACATCGTCTATGTACGCCGCTGCATATTCTTGATGGGGCCGTAGAATGGCATCCATGAGGCGTTGGAATGTTGCAGCGGCTCCGTGCAGTCCGAAGGGCATCCTCACATACTGGAAAAGCCCCTCTGGGGTGGCTAAGGCAGTCTTTGGGCGATCCTCTGGAGCCACCGGCACTTGCCAATATCCCTTCGTCAAATCCAGGGTAGTGATGAACCTGGCCTTTCCTAAGCGCTCCAAGAGTTCATCCACGCGGGGCATGGGGTACGCATCGAATGTAGAGATGGCATTCACGCCCCTAAATTCGTTGCAGAGTCTCATACTACCATTGGCTTTGGGGACCAGGACTATGGGACTGGACCACTCGCTCGTCGAGGGCTCGATCACGCCCATCCTCAACATCTCCCTCACCTCTTTCTTAGCGATGGCTCGGCGAGACTCAGGTATCCTGTAAGGGCGGATATGCACTTTCTTGCCGGGTTCAGTGTGGATATGGTGGAACAGGACATCTGTTTGTCCTGGGAATGGAGAGAATATTCGACCAAAGTTCATAATCAGCTTGTCTAGCTGTCTTGACTGCTCCGGTAGGAGAGTTTGGCCACGGCGCACCTGTGGTAGAGCCTCTTTTTTTTCTTTGCCCCCCAGGGCCATCAAAGCCACCTCCTCCTCTCGTCCATGGTACGTCTTCAGCAGGTTTATGTGATAGAGTTGGACCTTCTTCCTCCTGTCAGGTTGCTTGATGAGGTAATTGACCGGTGAGACCCTTTTCATTACCTCGTAGGGCCCCCTCCACTGCGCCAGCAAGCGATGTTCGGCCGTGGGCACAAGCACCATCACTTTCTCTCCCACGGTGAACTCACGGGGCGTTGCGGACTTATCATAGCCCCGGCCTTGGGTCCTTTGGGCCTTCTCCATATGCTCCTTGACTATGGGCCACACTGCCAACAGGCGGTCTCTCATCAGGGTAACGTGTTCTATTGTGGATCGAAAGGGGCATGGTTGGGTCTCCCAGGTCTCCTTGGCTAAGTCGAGGATTCCTCGACAGGGTCTGCCATAGAGCAATTGAAACGGAGAGAATCCAGTGGATGACTGGGGTACTTCTCGCAGGGCAAACATTAAGTGTGGGAGAAGCATGTCCCAGTTTTTCCCGTCTCGGGACACCACTCTTCTCAACATGCTTTTAATTGTTTTGTTCAAGCGTTCACACAACCCATCTGTTTGAGGGTGAAATATGCTTGTACGTATCTGTTGAACCTGATATAACCGACACAAGTCCTTCATCAACCGGGACATGAACGGGGTTCCTTGATCGGTTAAGATCGTCATGGGAAGGCCCACACGAGAGAACATCAGGAATAACTCCTTGGCAATTCCCTTTGACGACATATTACGCAGGGGTATGGCCTCCGGGAACTTGGTAGCGTAATCTATAACCACTAGGATGTACTCGTGTCCTCTGGCGGATTTTGGGAGGGGTCCTACGAGGTCCATTGCTATGCGTTCAAAGGGAGTCTCTATCATGGGGAGAGGAATCAAATGGTTACGTAGGTGTGGCCGTGGGGCTGTACGTTGACATTGATCACACGTCTTACAATACCTGGCCACATCTCGGGTAACACGGGGCCAATAGAATCTCTGCATGATTCTGTCAATAGTCTTGTCTTGTGCCAGGTGTCCTCCTAGGACATGGGAATGGGCTAACTGTAGAACTGTATCCCTGTATGGTCTAGGCACCATTAGTAATTCCTGGTTTTCCCCCCTTCGTCGTACAACCCAGTATAAGAGACCCCGCCTGATTGCATAGTAAGGAAGGGGGGCTCACCTGATCCATCGACGTTCCTCCCGTCGATCACCTTCACCTTCCTCATGGCCTCCCTTAGGTCTGGGTCTCTATGCTGCGAGGTGCCGAACTGTCCCTTTAATTCCTGGGGCAGGTCAACCTCAGTAGAGGGATGTGGAGGTTGTTCCACATCCCCATCAGGGGGAACCGAGGAGAATCCCTTCCAGGTTCCCTCCTCGGATGGAGCTTCAAATATATCCCTTAGTGCCTGGTTGCTCCTTCCTTCCTGCATTGTGTATAACCCTTCACAGGTGTCTTCATCGGTGGTTTCCTGGAATATCTGTCGTAAACGTTGGGTCGCTATTTCTTCCTCTGCTGTAGAGGACGAGGACGCGGCTACGTCTCCTTGTAGGACTACTACCTCGGGCTTGGATTTTCTCTTCTTTCCTGTCCCCCTTCTTCCCGTGCATAACGTCATCTGCCGAAGCTCCTGATATAGGGGACAGTCTCTCCCGATCAATAATGGCACCTTCAGCTGGGGCACTTTCCCTGCCCTGACTGTACACCTTCCTTTTGGAGTGAGAATAGGCAGATTCACAGTGGGGTAATAGTGGGTGTCTCCATGGATACAGGATACGGCTACTTTGTCTGGTAGCAGTGTTGTGGAGGTCGCCATCCGCTCCTCTACTAACGTAACCATACTTCCCGAGTCGAGAATAGCTACCACATCTTGTCCTTCAACTCGCACCGGAATCTCTGAGGCTGGGGCTATCTCTGCTAACCAACAGTGTTGATCCTGCCCCCTCAAAACGGGATGTGTGGGGGTAGGCAGTGACGACTCCGTGACCATGGGCTCATCCTTGCTAGGACATTGTGGGGCATAATGGTTGGGAGACTGACATTTATAACACCGACCCTGCTGTGTGGTGGCTGACTTCTCCCACCTCCGGGGGGGGGCTTGGACGTTTTGGTTGCGGGCGCGCCGGGGTGAGTCGTGTTACGGGATTGGAAGACTCCTTCCGTTCCTCCTTGTCACTTTTTAACAACTCCCCTGTAGACCGATATGTTTCCACCGCCTGGGCTATGTCGTCGGCTGACAACGGGTTGGCTTGCCCCACAACCCTTTTTAAGTCACTGGGTAATTCTCTCAATATCTTGTCCACTACGAGAGTCTCTATCAGATGTCCTACTCCCTTTCCAGGTTCTAGCCACTGTTTCGTCAGTCGTATTAAGGCGAAGATCTGGGCACGGACGGGTTGATCAGCTGTATAGGTCCATTAATGGAACTTTACAGCCCTATCTAATATCTCTGGCAGTCAGCTGGTACCGGGACAGGATCTCGGTTTTTAGTCGCCCATAGTCCGCAGCTTCGCGGGAATCCAGGTCAAAATAGGCTTCCTGAGCCACCCCGGTCAAAAGAGGAGCTAATGCGCTAGCCCATTCTGTGGGCGGCCACTCTTCCAAGGTGGCCGTCCTTTCGAAGGTCATGATGAAGGCCTCAATATCATCCTCCTTGGAGAGACGAGGTAAGATGGCGTGAGCAGCCGCTCTTGGCCTAACTCTAGGTTCGTCTCGTCGACTCAGCTGTTGTTGCAGTAGTTCTATGGTTGTCTGCTGTGCCGTGATCAATTGTTGTAGTAGGGCGTTATCCATCGTTCTTGAATGGTTCCTCCGGGTCTACTGGAAGAATATTGATTTACTCACTTATCATTGTGTCACTCATCCACCTAATGCCTGCATCCTCCACCAATGTGAGCGTACCAAGTAATTAGGCGTCACTCTAAAGCGGGAAGGTGGAATAAACGAGTCAGGAGTAGGTTTTCTTTATTGAACACAGTTCTCTATTGAGGGCATTTTGTCAACAAAAACATTCTAACATAATCAATGAAAAATCTTCCAAGAAAAAAACACACATCTTCTTCTCCAGATGAAACAAGAACACAATCGGATTATCTTTAAACTACAACAAACATAAATCACGGGTTTGTCACCGTCTTAGTGGTTCTTTCAGCACAGCTTCTCTCTCTCGGTGGCCATCTTCCAGAGATAGTTTCCCCCCTCTCTGCTGGTTCCATTCTCTCTTTTATAGGGGAAGGAGAGTATGTCATTAGTACCGTCAGCTGTGCTTAATTGACTCTGGTTACCTTGTCTCCCATGCTTTGTTGGGCTACTATCCATGAGCCCAGCCTGCCCTCTAGTGGTACTTCCACAGTTAGCAGTAAAACCTTGAAATCAGCCTTTGCTTTGACAGGAAGCCAGTGTAGAGAGGCTAGCACTGGAGTAATATGATCAAATTTTTTGGTTCTCGTCAGGATTCTAGCAGCCGTATTTAGCACTAACTGAAGTTTATTTAGTGCTTTATCCGGGTAGCCGGAAAGTAGAGCATTGCAGTAGTCTAACCTAGAAGTGACAAAAGCATGGATTCATTTTTCTGCATCATTTTTGGACAGAAAGTTTCTGATTTATGCAATATTACGTAGATGGAAAAATGCTGTCCTCGAAATGGTCTTGATATGTTCTTCAAAAGAGAGATCAGGGTCCAGAGTAACGCCGAGGTCCTTCACAGTTTTATTTGAGATGACTGTACAACCATTAAGATTAATTGTCAGATTCAACAGAAGATCTCTTTGTTTCTTGGGACCTAGAACAAGCATCTCTGTTTTGTCCGAGTTTAATAGTAGAAAGTTTGCAGCCATCCACTTCCTTATGTCTGAAACACATGCTTCTAGCGAGGGCAATTTTGGGGCTTCACTATGTTTCATTGAAATGTACAGCTGTGTGTCATCCGCATAGCAGTGAAAGTTAACATTATGTTTTCGAATAACATCCCCAAGAGGTAAAATGTATAGTGAAAACAATAGTGGTCCTAAAACGGAACCTTGAGGAACACCGAAATTTACAGTTGATTTGTCAGAGGACAAACCATTCACAGAGACAAACTGATATCTTTCCGACAGATAAGATCTAAACCAGGCCAGAACATGTCCGTGTAGACCAATTTGGGTTTCCAATCTCTCCAAAAGAATGTGGTGATCGATGGTATCAAAAGCAGAACTAAGGTCTAGGAGCACGAGGACAGATGCAGAGCCTCGGTCCGATGCCATTAAAATGTCATTTACCACCTTCACAAGTGCCGTCTCAGTGCTATGATGGGGTCTAAAACCAAGACTGAAGCATTTCGTATACATTGTTTGTCTTCAGGAAGGCAGTGAGTTGCTGCGCAACAGCCTTCTCTAAAAAAATTTGAGAGGAATGGAAGATTCGATATAGGCCGATAGTTTTTTATATTTTCTAGGTCAAGGTTTGGCTTTTTCAAGAGAGGCTTTATTACTGCCACTTTTAGTGAGTTTGGTACACATCCAGTGGATAGAGAGCCGTTTATTATGTTCAACATAGGAGGGCCAAGCACAGGAAGCAGCTCTTTCAGTAGTTTAGTTGGAATAGGGTCCAGTATGCAGCTTGAAGGTTTTGAGGCCATGATTATTTTCATCATTGTGTCAAGAGATATAGTACTAAAACACTTGAGCGTCTCTCTTGATCCTAGGTCCTGGCAGAGTTGTGCAGACTCAGGACAACTGAGGTTTGGAGGAATACGCAGGTTTAAAGAGGAGTCCGTAATTTGCTTTCTAATAATCATAATCTTTTCCGCAAAGAAGTTAATGAATTTATCACTGCTAAAGTGAAAGTCATCCTCTCTTGGGGAATGCTGCTTTTCAGTTAGCTTTGCAACAGTATCAAAAAGGAATTTCGGATTGTTCTTATTTCCTCAATTAAGTTAGAAAAATTGGATGATCAAGCAGCAGTAAGGGCTCTTCGGTACTGCACAGTACCGTCTTTCCAAGCTAGTCGGAAGACTTCCAGTTTGGTGTGGCGCCATTTCCGTTCCAATTTCCTGGAAGCTTGCTTCAGAGCTCGGGTATTTTCTGTGTACCAGGGAGCTAGTTTCTTATGAGAAATGTTTTTAGTTTTTAGGGGTGCAACTGCATCTAGGGTATTGCGCAAGGTTAAATTGAGATCCTCAGTTAGGTGGTTAACTGATTTTTGTCCTCTGGCGTCCTTGGGTAGGCAGAGGGAGTCTGGAAGGGCATCAAGGAATCTTTGTGTTGTCTGTGAATTTATAGCACGACTTTTGATGGTCCTTGGTTGGGGTCTGAGCAGATTATTTGTTGCAATTGCAAACGTAATAAAATGCTGGTCCGATAGTCCAGGATTATGAGGAAAAACATTAAGATCCACAACATTTATTCCATGGGACAAAACTAGGTCCAGCGTATGACTATTACAGTGAGTGGGTCCAGAGACATGTTGGACAAAACCCACTGAGTCGATGATGGCTCCGAAAGCCTTTTGGAGTGGGTCTGTGGACTTTTCCATGTGAATATTAAAGTCACCAAAGATTAGAATATTATCTGCTATGACTACAAGGTCCGATAGGAATTCAGGGAACTCAGTGAGAAACGCTGTATATGGCCCAGGAGGCATGTAAACAGTAGCTATAAAAAGTGATTGAGTAGGCTGCATAGATTTCATGACAAGAAGCTCAAATTATGAAAACGTCATTTTTTTTGTAAATTGAAATTTGCTATCGTAAATGTTAGCAACACCTCCGCCTTTGCGGGATGCACGGGGGATATGGTCACTAGTGTAGCCAGGAGGTGAGGCCTCATTTAACAGTAAATTCATCAGGCTTAAGCCATGTTTCAGTCAGGCCAATCACATCAAGATTATGATCAGTGATTAGTTCATTGACTATAATTGCCTTTGAAGTAAGGGATCTAACATTAAGTAGCCCTATTTTGAGATGTGAGGTATCATGATCTCTTTCAGTAATGACAGGAATGGAGGTGGTCTTTATCCTAGTGAGATAGCTAAGGCGAACACCGCCATGTTTAGTTTTTCCCAACCTAGGTCGAGGCACAGACACGGTCTCAATGGGGATAGCTGAGCTGACTACACTGACTGTGCTAGTGGCAGACTCCACTATGCTGGCAGGCTGGCTAACAGCCTGCTGCCTGGTCTGAACCCTATTTCATTGTGGAGCTAGAGGAGTTAGAGCCCTGTCAATGTTGGTAGATAAGATGAGAGCACCCCTCCAGCTAAAATGGAGTCCTTCACTCCTCAGCAGGCCAGGCTTGGTCCTGTTTGTGGGTGAGTCCCAGAAAGAGGGCCAATTATCTAATGGTGGGAAGCTTCGGTGACTCAGACCCCTTAACGGGAGGAGTAGAGACAAGAGAAGGCTCTGCCTCTGACTCCGACTACAATTAGAAGGCATCATGTTAATGTTACTACTTAGCTTCGGCTGTTGGAGGTCCTGACGAATCGTGTCCAGATAAAGCGTCCGGAATGAAAAAGTTGAGGAAAAAATATGAATGGTAATTAAAAAGTGAAAACCGTAAAGTTGTCAGGTAGCAAAATAGGTTGGCAACAAAACGCACAGCAACTCGAAAACAAGGCTGCAAGTTGTGACCGGAAATTACGTTATACTATGACAAACCAGCTCGATCTACTGTCTCTATCATACTATGACAGACCAGCTAGATCTAATGTCTCTATTATATTATGACAGACCAGCGAGATCTACTGTCTCTATTATATTATGACAGACCAGCTATATCTTATGTCTCTATTATATTATGAGAGAGCAGCACGATCTACAGTCTCTATTACATTATGACAGAACAGCTAGATCTAATGTCTCTATTATATTATGACAAATTAGCTAGATCTACTGTCTCTATTATATAATTACAAACCAGCTAGATCTACTGTCTCTATGATATGTCAGACCAGCTAGATCTACTGTCTTTATGTTTCTATTATATTATAACATGCCCTGAATATATTCTACCATGTCCAGAAACCTGCTCCTCTAATTCTCTGTCCCCAACGCTCTAGGCGACCAGTTTTGATAGCCCTTAGCCGCACCCTCATACTACTCCTTCTCTGTTCCGCGGGTGATGTGGAGGTAAACCCAGGCCCTGCATGTCCCCAGGCACCCTCATTTGTTGACTTCTGTGATCGAAAAAGCCTTGGTTTCATGCATGTCAACATCAGAAGCCTCCTCCCTAAGTTTGTTTTACTCACCTCTTTAGCACACTCTGCTAACCCTGATGTCCTTGCCGTGTCTGAATCCTGGCTCAGGAAGGCCACCAAAAATTCAGAGATTTCCATACCCAACTATAACATCTTCCGTCAAGATAGAACTGCTAAAGGGGGAGGAGTTGCAGTCTACTGCAGAGATAGCCTGCAAAGTAATGTCATACTTTCCAGGTCCATACCCAAACAGTTCGAACTACTAATTCTGAAAATTACTCTCTCCAGAAATAAGTCTCTCACTGTTGCCGCCTGCTACCGACCCCCCTCAGCTCCCAGCTGTGCCCTGGACACCATTTGTGAATTGATTGCCCCCCACCTAGCTTCAGAGTTTGTTCTGCTAGGTGACCTAAACTGGGATATGCTTAACACCCCGGCAGTCCTACAATCTAAGCTAGATGCCCTCAATCTCACACAAATCATCAAAGAACCCACCAGGTACAACCCTAACTCTGTAAGCAAGGGCACCCTCATAGACGTCATCCTGACCAACTGGCCCTCCAAATACACCTCCGCTGTCTTCAACCAGGATCTCAGCGACCACTGCCTCATTGCCTGTATCCGCTACGGTGCCGCAGTCAAACGACCACCCCTCATCACTGTCAAACGCTCCCTAAAACACTTCTGTGAGCAGGCCTTTCAAATCGACCTGGCCCGGGTATCCTGGAAGGACATTGACCTCATCCCGTCAGTTGAGGATGCCTGGTCATTCTTTAAGAGTAACTTCCTCACCATTTTAGAAAAGCATGCTCCGTTCAAAAAATGCAGAACTAAGAACAGATACAGCCCTTGGTTCACTCCAGACCTGACTGCCCTCAACCAGCACAAAAACATCCTGTGGCGGACTGCAATAGCATCGAACAGTCCCCGCGATATGCAACTGTTCAGGGAAGTCAGGAACCAATACACGCAGTCAGTCAGGAAAGCTAAGGCCAGCTTCTTCAGGCAGAAGTTTGCATCCTGTAGCTCCAACTCCAAAAAGTTCTGGGACACTGTGAAGTCCATGGAGAACAAGAGCACCTCCTCCCAGCTGCCCACTGCACTGAGGCTAGGGAACACGGTCACCACCGACAAATCCATGATTATCGAAAACTTCAACAAGCATTTCTCAATGGCTGGCCATGTCTTCCGCCTGGCTACTCCTACCTCGGCCAACAGCTCCGCCCCCCCCGCAGCTCCTCGCCCAAGCCTCTCCAGGTTCTC